>NW_026867262.1:0-39264 GCF_026571515.1 Ruditapes philippinarum | reverse complement strand
TTGTATCGTGGTTCATGACCTGTATGACCAGCTTAACCTTTTTTATATCATTATGAACTTGTGTCTTTTATTTGTTTAAACTTGAACTAACAGACGATTAGAAACGCTTTTGCATTCACTTCTTAACGACATTTATCCTGTTATAATTCAATAAGAAATACTCACAAAATTGGTCAAGAATTTTCTTTGTATGTTGCAAATGTTTAAATTCTGTCATTATCGGAAACCTTTTCTATGCATGAATGTGTTGAATCATATGTTATAAATAATGAACTGAATGCTTACATGCTTACTAGAGAGGGTGATCCCTCAGAAGAATAAATCACAACTAATTTACACGAACATTGAAGACTCAGTTTGATTGAGTATGTACATGAGGGATAATGAAAAAGTGCAACATCCCTCACGCACCCTGAAATCAGCGAGCGGTACTCAATTTGTTTAACACTTTCAAGTGCTCGAGTCAATGATCCCGAAGAACCAGAATCAGCAACACTGAAGTGAACATTTTACAGCTGCCACATGGCACTTTGTGCCTGCTGTTGTGATGTATAAAGATCTGGAGAAAGGGCGATCCCTCGGGAGCTGTAACAGCCAGGTTATATTGTTATGTGAGAAATAAAAGTAAAATGTATATTATTTATTAATTTTGCTGATTATTTTGTACATACAAATCTGGAAACAAAGTGATCCCTCGGAAGCATTAATCACAACAAAATTACATAAGAATTGCAGTTTGATTGACACATTAACACGGATAATGCTTATAATGTTGACAGCAACAAAACAGAAATACTTAGTTATGATAAATATTTGTAAAATGATTTAATTTTAAATTTTGTTCATTAACATTTATTTTTTTAGTTGAAATTTCAGTCTGGATCAATTGATAAAGGCAGTTGCTAGGCATTTCTGATTTACAGAACTTCTAAACGTTAAAATATCAGTACATGCTTCAGTTTTTTATATTTAACTAAAAATCTACTTTACGTAACACTCTATTTTTGAGAGGTAAGTTGATTATTTCCACAGAAAAACAAGCCAATATTTTACATTGAATGTAATTAATGTTTGTAAACAGATGGATGTTTAACAACCATTGTATTATTTGAAGTAAACATTTAATTGTTACATGTATGGTGGCTGATTTGTGCCATTCGTGTTTTCGCTCCGCGACCCCGCCAAGCGAAAAGTCGAAAATTAACAAGTTAAATCGGCGGGGTCGCGGGACGAAAACACACTGATCAGCGGGGCGCGGGGCGAAGTTTAAAAAAATAAGATTTCACCCAGCGGGGGTGCGGAACGAGATTTAAGAAATAAAACGGCGGGGCTGCGGAGCGAAAACACGCTTATTAGCGCCCCCGCTAATTAGCGCGTTTTGCTCCGCGCCTCTGCCATTTTTACTTGTTAATTATCGACTTTTCGCTTGGCGGGGTCGCGGGACGAAAACACGCTAATTAGCGGTGGCGTGCGGCGGAAATTTATTTATCAAACTTCGCCCTGCGCCCTCGCTAATAAGCGTGTTTTCGTCCCGCGACCCCGCCGTTTACTTCTTAAACCTCGCTCCGCGCCCCGCGGGACGAAGTTTTTTTCGCCATTTTAACTTGTTAATTTTCGATTTTTCGCTTGGCGGGGTCGCGGGACGAAAACACGAATGGCACAAATCAACCACCATATACATGTATTAATATTTTGAACACATTTAAACATGTCAATAAAGGCACAAAACTAACTTTCTGTTTCTTTCAAAAACGCAGACATTAGTTTTATTAAGTTTTAGAGCAAGGTAAATGCTTATAAATTGGACATATTTTATAACTGAAAATATAAAATCAGTTTTAAAATATAAAAAATTGGTAAACGAAGTACTTTTTATGACTTCCATACTAACACTAAATCAATAATACTTTACAAATTATTATTACTACAAAGGAACAGGAGCAAAATAATGGTTCAGGTTATTGATTAATTAATAACTTTAAACTTAAAATCCCCATAATAAACTTTAAACCTAATGACATATTTCACACAGTTCCATACAAGGAAGTCATTTGCTATTTTATTTTTATTTAAAATTATTTATTTTTCCAACATAGTAACTTTAAAGAAACAAATTATAATAAATTCAACATATATTTGTTTATAGCTGGCAAAAGATTTCAGCCATGACTGGTCATTAAGTGACATTAAATTAATAGAGTTTGAACCTTTTATTTAAAATAGAATGTTTTAAAAATGGTTTTGCCTTGTCATCGATTGCAAAAACCTGTAATTTTATTTAAGATTTTAGTCTTGTCCATGGCTGACATTTAAAAACCTTAAATATTCATTATATATAATTATAATATTATATGACTGACTTTACTCCTGAAAGTCGGAGGTGACAAATTGCTTCGGTTATCGGAATCCTAATATGTTTATTAACACATAATCAATTAAAAATATATTTTGATAAAGAGATAATGTCCACACAAATGCCAGATATGATAAACTCTGGATGTCGAAAGCTTATAAACTGTTTTATAGATATTATCAATAAAAATAAGGAATGAAGTTATTTTAAAAAGAGAGGTACTGGCATGATTTTATATACCAGAACAATAGAATATATATTTAACAAGCATATCACGATCAAAACTGCCATAGAATATCTAGGACATCTTAAACCAGAACAAGAGCTCTAATAGGTTTGCTCGTATCTATATTCGTCTTAGGAATACTGGCGCCTACGTAAAACCTCTTTTTTTCTAAATATAAGTGGAACCGTAGAATACATTGGCATGCACGAAGGAACTCCTCAGACTATTCCTCGGAATATAAATCAACGGTCTATGCTCATATATGGCAATAAAAATATATAATACATCCAGCTCAATATAAAGTATGAGCATATTGCGAAAAATGGATGTTTTCATTGAAAAGCCTCCTGTTACAAATGTCATGTTCAAACTGCTATGAAACTATAAAAAAAAAACTCCAATACTGATCAAACTTGGCACAAATGTTAACTGGACCATAGCCTTTGTAAAAGCATGCTCAGTCTTAAATTTTCTCTTACCGTGGCAACGGGGGACGTCTAAATATTGTCAAAAATCACTATTATGCGTTATTTTTTTCATCTGGAACTTCTCAAGGGATTGGGATAGAGTCAAAGGCTCTCAGCGATGGTTACACGTTACCTTAAGATCGACCTGAGGCCATTTTAGCCCCTCAAAAGTCCAAAATTTCTTTTGCGATGAGGGGGGGGGTGTGGGGGGGCTACTGCTCCCAAACAGAAGGGGACTCACCCCCCTCTGGCACCTCCGTGATGTACCTTTTCGATAGGAGCGCCGCGGAAAAAGTGATCAATTTTTAGAACAACATTTCTCAAACGGAAAACAGTGTTTGGGGTCTAAATAGGGCATTTTCTGCACTATTTGAGGACTGGACTCAGTAATGGGGTTGGGGTAGAAAGCCGTTAAAATACGCTTATTTTAGGTACAACGTTAAAGAAAAAGTATAATGTAGCGTAATTTTGATGTATAACAATGTGATAATAACCACCATTAAATCAATACTTTTTTAAGACAATTAAAATGTGTTTTATTAACACATGTATTAAGTTTATTATGGCATCTGAATACATTGTTTAGTTTTGTACCGTCATCTGTTACAAGTCACATATTGTGTTGGTTGCACCCACGGGTGTTTGAAATGAAAGTGTTTATGTTTATACACAGGCCAGTTAAACTTTTGTTTTTGAACCGTCGTCGGATTCAAAATAATAAGGGTCTGACAGTCGACGTTGGTAAACTACCGGATGTTGTAGAATGAACATTGACTGTTGAAATGATAACTCCAGGCATGAGAAAGAAAAGCTTGGTTACCATGGCAGCCATTATTACCTGAAAAAAGAAAAAAAGAAACAACAGCAAGGCGTCAGGAACTTTTCCGTGTTGATTCAGGGTTCAGATGCCAGGAGACTGGATCGAAAAGGAATTTGCAGAAGCGTGCTCGGTTTATATATACCTTGTCTAATAGGCATGCGCGAACGAGATTAAATGACTTGTTAGGTGGAGCCACATATATAGGTCATTTTAAAAATACTCCCAGACTGACGTATTGCCAAAAAATAAATTGTTAAAGCTGAAGCGGTTTATCTTCTTTTTTTCATTAGCGGAGACCAGGCACGGCGTTAACATTGTAAAACACTACGGGAAAATAATGAAAGAACAGGTAAGAATTAAATTTATTTTAAGCAATGCTGACTTTACAAGTCATCCTGGTGTTTTCGTTTTTTTATTAAGTTTCAAATATTGCAAATTATTCTTACTGAAAATATGCAACGAAAATGTTTAAAGGTTTTTCAAATTTAAACTTTTTTAAAATTACTTTATTACGTGAGGTGGCACAGAAGTGACATGTGTGTGTTTTTATTTGTCTCGTGCGCACAAGATACTATGTTGTGGCCACGAGTTACTAAGTCGTGGTCACGAGAAAATTAGGTGGTGCGCACGAGATACTAAGTCGTGGCCACGAGTTACTAAGTCGTGGTCACGAGTAACTTATTCATGGCCACGAGTTACTAAGTCGTGGCCAAGAGTAACTAAGTCGTGGCCACGAGTAACTAAGTCGTGGCCTCGAGATAATTTAATGGTTAACACGAGATACTATATCGTTACCAGAGTATTTAAGTCGTGGGAACGGGATAATTAAGTAGTGCGCACGAGATACTATTCGTGGCCATGAGTTACTTAGTCGTTCGATGGATATAATTAAGTAGTGGGCACGAGAAAAATTAACCAATCAGATTAAATTATTTTTATAAATTTTCCTAGTTAACTAGAAAAGTGCTATAGGACGGGATGCCCCTACTTCACCAGCCTGTCAAAGTTCCATTTATACAAGCTACTGACTTGACCATGTTTAAACATTTAGCGTCATTGTGACCCTGATTTTTGCCCCAATGACCTTAAAATTATTAGTTAGCATTTACTGATCATTAGCAATCATCTTTCTAGGTTATGCAAACCGTGGCTTATTCCTTCTTAATTATTTATCAGAAAAAGCTTTTATACGAAGTGTAACTCGTGGCCGATACTTAGTAGGTCCTAGCCACGACATGGTATCTCGTGCGCACGAGATAAATAAAACCTTTGTGTCACAGAACTTAAGAGAGAGGGGGTATTTAATCAAAACCACATTTTAACCACACTAATTACTTGTCCCTCTACGTTCACGGCTCGAAACGAGTCGAAGATTTCTGAATCCTGACTGTTGAATGTGAAAGAGAAATATCCAGCTAGGTAGTCATATTCAAGTGAAATAATACACGAATTTGCAAGTCCATACGTACAGCTTTTTGGTCGTGATATAATTTTTAAAGTGTAAGTTGGAACTATATTTTAAGCATAATAAGAAGAATAAAATGAAAATATTATGATTAAAGCAAGAGTAATCATTTTGTATATCATAGTGTATCAATTACTTGTACATAAATGTATAAAAAAGGAGACGAAACATAAATCTCATAGTGCTATAAACATTCGTAAACAAACAAAGACAATTATATATATTTAGTGATCGGCAAACCTTATATGTTATTGAATATGATCATTTAAACGCTAATTTAATGTTCTTCTTATAGAGTTGCCAAAATTGAATGAATGATTTTAAAGTTTAAGATTGTTGTTAAAAATATTGATAATATTAGTTCAAACAATGATCATTGTCTATATGAATAAACCATTTTAAAAGCATGTACCACAATAGACGTCGCTAAAAAGAATTGTTTTATTAAAAGGCTCATTATGCATTCAAAATAATTAAATTTGTTCATCATTGAAAATGTCAAACATGACTTTTATAAAACTAAAATATTTGTTTTTTGATAGGTTAAATATTTATTACATGAAAACAGTAGCGCTGAATGCGAAATAATTTGTCATAAAAGTAGCAAAATGTAAACGTTGTATAACTGTATTCTTTGCTAAAAAAACAAATAAAAAAATATAGTTCAGAAAATTGGACTATGGGTATTTACAGGGCATCAAAACTGAAAGCCCCTTGAGAAATAAAAGCATATCTGAGATATAACTGGCCTTTAAGGTACTTCAATTTACCATTTCTTGCCGAGTTAAATAGTGTTTAGATTTTTAAAAACATTTTCAAAAAAAAAGAAAGTAAATTTATTCCGTAAACATTTCATCTCTAAAATGGATACATACATACATCTTATAGATTTCATGAGCACAGCGTTACAAAGACAATATATATGTATACACATATAGTACAAGGAAGGCCCTACTTCACTTGCCTGTAAAAATGTCATTTATAAAAGTTACTGATGGGTCAATAATTTTACATTTAGTGTCATTGTGACACTGCTTTTTGACCCAATGACCTCGAAATTATTAGGTGTCATCTACTGATCAGGTACAATGATATTTATATGTAATATAAACCATGGCTTATTCCTTCTATATTATTCATCAAACAAAAATTTTACCTTGACCCTTGACCTGAAACATCCTTATAGGCTGTCTATGACGATTTGATTTTCTTAAATTCCACTTCGTGAACGTCACGATTAAAAATTTATGAATTCAAGATTTCAGCTCCAATAATTCAGGATTTCAGCTGAATGGCTTCACAATTTCAACTCCATTAAGTACAGAATTCGTGAAGTTGGAATCGTAAATTATAAAGTTGAAACCGTGAATTCATTATGTTCAAATTGTGAATTCATGAAGATGAAATCGTGAATACAGGATGTTTAGATGTTCCAACTGGTCTCTTAAGCATTACCGTTAATGTAGACAATCATATTATATTTTCATAAGCGTTTATGTAAACACCGTGAAACAACATTATTTCTAACATAGAATGGCAATGTCACGTAGTTTACTGGAATGTGGACATGACGAAGATAGGGTTGATGAAGTTTGCTCCTCTTGTGCATCAGAGCGAAAACTGCAACCAGCATTGTATTTCTGTTTTGACTGTGGTGTGTATGGTAAATACTTATGTGGAAAGTGTTTGACGTATCACAACAAGTTTATATTCAACCATGAAGTTGAAAACATTGCAAGTCAGTCAACGTCTAGAAGGTATTCGGTTTTTGATGTACTTAGTAACGAGAAAGTTCTTCTAATATTCCATAACTTTTTATGTTATAATCACTATTTATATTTATTTATATACTATTTTAAGAGCTTGCATTTATTTACCCCGTAGGAAATGAACATTTGTACATAAACAATACAAATTTGTCACTGTAAAATATTTTGGCCGAGCGATCATTAAATATAAAAGGGATTGGGATGATTATACAACGGTTGTACCAAAATTAATGTTACTTTTGTGTTTTCACTTTGATATACGTCGCTAAGATCATTTTATCTTGCACTGCCTCTCAAAGAACTCCCCCTCTACACCAATGCATGTGTTCATGTGCTGGGTCATGTGGGGGTTGCGTTCATTGAACGCCGCCTTTCCTTGTTGATCTTGTTTATCATATTTTCAGCCGATCAATCCACTTTTTTGAAACAGTTTTCGTACTCTTCAATGGGTATACTCATAAGATACTTATAAATGGCAGAGCTCAGAGCATTCCTTGATCTGTATTTTTTCCAGACAGTTGAAGTTTCAGTTTGGGGAACAAGAAATAGTCACAGAGGGCTAGGTCTTGTGTGCATTGTGAGCTGGCGCATTGTCATGCAAGTGTCTGAGGTACTTCAAACATGTTTGTGGGCGGCGGCGTTTATGGTGTTTCTTAAGTTTGCGAAGTACATCTTCTCTATAGTACTTACATGTGACAATTCTACCTTTCGGCATAGGAATTTGCACGACTGGGCCCTTGTTATCAAAGAATTTTACACACAAAACCTTTCTCACGGTTCGTATTCTTTAAGCAATGCTAGGGCGCCTTGTGTTTTTTTGGTGGCCCATATTTGATAAGAGCATTTTCGTTTGGGTTCGAAAAATACACCCATGTTTCGTCACCTGTGACCAAATTTTCAAAAGCCTTCTTGGTGTATTTTGGGTATTTTTTTCAACAAAAGTTTGGCCTTTTCAACTCGGGACCTCTTTTGATCGTCAGTTAGTAAATGTGGTATCCACCTAATCTTACCAAGCCCAATATGTTTCTTTAAAATGCAATGAACACGTGCTAAAAGCAAGTTTGTCACTCTTGCTCACTGACTGACAGTGTACCTTGCGTCGTTCTTCAGGATTTGACGAATTCTTTCAATGTTATGTTTTGTCGTTGTTGTTGCAGGGCGGCCTGTATGAGCAGCATCTTTTGGCTGCTGGTGTCCCGACTTAAATAGACCAATAAAATATGATAAACAAGATCAACAAGGAAAGGCGGCGTTCAATGAACGCAACCCCAATATGACCCAGCAACAAGAACCAACGGCAAGGAGCCCAGGCGGACCCCAAACAAAAACAGGACAGGTCAAAGACAGAGCACGGACAGGTTAATCATAAAATGATAAATAATTTGTAACTGATTAGGAATTCGAAGAAAATAATAATAAACCCACAAAGGGGAAGGGGACAGGAGACGGGGGGGGGGGGGGGGGGGTTAATCAAAGAAATAAAAACTAGAGGCAATGGGGAAGATACTTACCGTAGACGAGAAAACAACAAGGGACACAAGCAAAAGTGCCACCAAAACAGTATGAAACAACATAGACATACATCTGAGGAACACAGTGGGGCGCCGCCTTGGAACGGTCAGCAGCATAACCCACATACAAACAGTCATATACGACATTTGCCTCTCCCCATCAATATCACACACTTCGCGATGAATATACTTCGGCGTAAAGCCAAGAAGAGATCTACCTTTGATATAGCCTTTTTTTCAACTCATTTTCCAGCCATATTTGTGTGAGTGTAACGAGTACGCTGCAAAATTATGTACTCAGTACCAAGGTTAGTGTAATTGTGAGCGAAATATTGACCAATACTACTCTCCAGGTATAAGGCTATCGACATGTATTTGATTTGAGCTCAAATAGCACGATTTCCACGAGATAAAATCCGAGTAACATTAATTTTGGAACACCCTTCGTATTAGAAATGTTGCCAAACCTAGAAAATATATTGAATGTAAAAAATCTAGAAACAAAGTGATCCCTCGGAAGCATTAATCACAACAAAATTACATGAGAATTGCAGACTCGGTTTGATTGAGTCTGTACATGAGGGATAATGAATAAGTGCAACATCCCTCACGCCCCCTAGCACCGGCTTGAGCGGTACTCAATTATCAACACTTAATAGTGCTGGCATCAATGATCCCGAAGGACCAGAAAAATATAAAAACACCATTAAACCATATTATTAGACTAGAATTATTTGCTTCGAAAAGTAAGTTAAGTATTAACGGTATTATTTATACCAGTTTCAGTGTTGGCTATTTCCTTTAAAGATAGAAACCTGAAGATACGCCGGCTTAAATTTAAATGGAATGCCTTGTCAGTTTTGCACGATATACGAATGTAGAAAATGGGAATCGTTTTCTGAAATATTGTAATGATTTACGAGAAAATATGTTACCAAACTATAAAGATAGACATTCTGCTTTAAAGCATAAGTGAAAACGTTTGAATATTCTGTCAATTTTCATTATGTGAATGTAGCAAAATTGTTTATTGAAGATATTGATAAAAGCACGATGTTTCTACATAAACTGTCACGACAGTGTCACGTAGAACGTTCCATTATAACCGCCATATGAAGACATGTGTGGATGTTGCTAAATTCAATATTTCAGCAGCATTTTTTGCTTAACTTAAGTCTGTGTTAGGGGCATGGACGGTATTTTGCACTTGACAGTGCCATCCATGAACGGGCGCAACCAAACCGTGCCTGCAACAATTTAAATTTTGCCGTTTTAGGCTTTCTGTAGGGATTTATATTTCCTCTATTTTTACGTTTTATGCGTGTTTATCCTAATGCTACACGCATGCATGGCAACCGTTCATGTAACATATATATTTATGTTATATAGTGCCGTATACTGTGATTTGATACTCAAAGTGAATAGGTAATGAAAAAATGTAGGAAGGTTTACTGCTTATTTCACATACATGTATGTAGATGATAGCGTTGTTATTTTGTTGTAAAACATTTAATCTCTCTCAACCTTCACGATTGTATACAATTGTTATATGATATGTAAGATAATATATGACTTTCGAAAAGTTTTGGATTATTAAGTGACTTATAGGCCCAACGTGCCCAAGTGTTTTAAATATCAAGTATATTCTAACTATGTATAATTCATAACGCAATGTCACTGTAATGTAATAAACTAAATTTTGAAACCATCATCACAATTAACACTTTAACTTTAAATGTGTAAGCGTAAAAGAAACATATTGACAATTTTGTGCTTGTAGGTTTAACCTCCAAGCATTGCAACAGTCAAATGATAAACTACAGTCCGAAAACAAAAAACTTAAAAAGAAGAATGTAAAATTGTCAGAAGAGCTTCGTGACTGCAAGATTGATTTAGATAGAGCTACCGCTGAATTGCAAATAAGAACAAGTGAATGTAAACGAGTTTCAAAGAGATGGAACGAAAATAGACGACTTATTGTCAAAGACAGAGATCATTTAAATGCAGGGTATGAACATATTTGATTTTAATATTCAATTATATTGTCCGTTGAAATTTCTTCTATGAATAAAGAATTAATTGATAAAATTGTAATTTTTAAAGTTAAGACAATTAACATCAAGCCAAAAGGATAAAATCAGCAATGTTTTGTTTAAACATAGATGATAATTTTTCATTCGTCAAAATATTGTCACGGGCCGTATTCAAAGTTTATTTTACAAAAAATATTGAATTCAGGGTGAAAGTTTATTTCATTAAGAATGAGTTCATGGATTTATAAAAGTAATAAAAAAACATCATAAAAAACATCTGATGTAATAAGCAATCACACTTCGAAAGATTATAACTTAGTTATGTTGTCACTTTTCAAGATATTCAATAGACCACTTTTGTCTGTAATTGCAATCACACTTTTTCAAATGATGTCAGTTTTTCAATATTTCAAGGTTATCAATACCATTTGTTAGTATATTGTATTTTTTTTTTCAAATTGTCAACAAATGTCATTGATTTCACATTTATAATGAGTATGAAGTTTCATTAACCTAGTCACTGGCCAATAAAAAAAATTATGTTTTGTTATTTATTCCTTCTGTTAATCACGGTGTCAAGGGTATACGCATCATTTTTCCGCGTACCGTCGATAATTTATCATCCTGCGCGCAGTACCGTATCATTCTTACGTAATCTTCTAAAAAGTGCAAGAGGTAAATCAAAAATGCCAAAATTTCTTACTAATAGTGATTTTATTTAGAGAGTTTGCATACACCACGGAAGTTTTGAATGATTCATCTATGTGTGCAAAACCATTTGCAACACTATTCGGCTGTTATAACCAGAAACTAATGAAAACACTTTTATACACGTGAAACATTTGTGTTCCTGAAGCGAACATTTTTCATCCTTTTCCGAAAGTAAAGTTGTCGGAAGAAGTATCAGATGTCAAATGATCACGAAAAGCATTGACACGATTTGATAACATACCAATTTTACACAAATTATGCAAAATAATGTTGTAAAATCAAGAAAACTTTAATAAACATGGAACCGCATCATGCAGAACCGTCACTCCGCTTCTTCTTGCGCGGTAATACAGCATACATGTACTTTAAAATGTATTTAACCGTTTTTTTTGTTTTGTTTTTTTGGTGTGTTTTTTTTGGGGAGTGGGGGAGAGGGTATTGTTTTTTTTAATGCAGGATTGACAAGAAAAGGTAAATGTTTTGTTACCGGTTAGGGCAAGCAGGTCAGTGGATTACCTGGGGCTGGAAGCAATCTGGATTAAACTTTTCTGTGGACTCGGGGAAATGATAATATTTGCTGATATCAGAAATTGAACTTTTACTCTCAAATTTGTTAATACAACACACAAGCAAGGCAAAACTCATATTTCTAAAATAGTATATTTTTACATTTAAATTTTAGTTACCTAACTAATTGGCTTGGCACGTAGCTTACGCATGTTACTGAATTTAAGACAGGTGGCAACTATGTGTTTGAGTTATCCTCCCTCTATTATTATACGACTATACCCCCAGCAGAGATAATCAAAAAGTGTCATGTCTGTAAGATATGGTGGCTAATTTGGTACATTGCGTGATGCAACCTGTATCGTTATCTCCTTTTCGTCTTGTCGCTAGCGACAAAGCGCCAAACGGCGCGTTGTCACGCTCTCGTCTTGTCGTCCTGTCTCTAGCAAAGCACGCCAGACGGCGCGTTTTCGTGCGGCGCGTTGTCGCCCTGTCGCTTGGCTTATAAGTCAATCCTTCGATTTGAACCGAGCGACATTGTGACATTGCGACAACACGCCACACGACAACGCACTGTTTGACGTACATTGTTAGCGACAGGACGACAAGGCGAAAGTCCGACAACGCGCCGTTTGACGTTTTGTCGTGTTGTCGCTAGCGCCAACACGATGCACAAAAGCGTTCCAAATCAGCCACCATAGTAAGAAGACACTTTCAAATAACCGTTACTTCCGCGTGGATTTAGCACTGTTGAAATATACGGTGTCCTTATTGGGACAGCTCAAGGACTTTTTGACATGCACGATTTTTTTCTAAAAAGGTTTGTCCGCCTTTCTGTATTTTTATTGATAAAGCATTGACAAAACTAACAGTTGTTCGTTGGAAGATGGTACAATACTTAGTGGGTTTTTTTGCATACCGTCTGACACTCTATAAAAAAACATTAACGTGACATTCACTGTAACCACCGCCCGACACACACAAAAAATCAACTGCCATAAACGGTTGAACATTGCTTTAAGGTAAGCATGTGAAAAAGGAAACTTACTAAATTTGGGGTCCAAAACGTGATCCATATAACATTGACGCAAAACAAGTAAGAGACGATTTCAATGTTGACTGACATAATCGATTTTAGTACATTTGACATTCTGTTAATTGTTGGCAGCCATTTTAACATTGTTTGTCATGAATGAAAGTGAATTATGTCCGATTTACTAAGTGCACGAATGTTTCGTGCGAATACAATTTACCTACACCTTTCACTGCCCATGGAAATATTATCTATAGTTTTATATTTTCAACGTGAACATACATAGATCTATTTATAATTAAATGTGTTTATTTATTTATCGGTTCTTTAGAATTAAACGTCATATAAGTCAGATACAGTTACTCGTATTTTCTTCATAATTTTCTTCTGTAAAAAGGCACTTTTAAAAGAAAACTCGTACTGTATCTATTATATATCTGTGTCGGCATGCTTGTATTTTTCCTTGTAATTCCAGTTATTGATAGACTATTATAAAACTTATAGATAACTTTAAGCACAAAAATGTTAGTTTCTTGCTCTAGGAAACATGGGATGGTCACTGGCTGGGTTCGAGCTCATGCCTCGACAAGCGATGCCAGAATTCCAAGTCCAACTTTTCAGTCTAGAAGTCACGGGTTCGATTCCTTACTCTTCTAGTGTATTTACTCAAATTCTTAAGTTCAAACAATATTTTATTTATAAACATTTCATTTACATGATAATTGACAAATATTTAATTGCACGGTTGAAAAGTTTTTTAACATAAGCACTATCTCAAAAAAGTTTTCATTTATAAAAGACAAAAGCAAAGTTCAGGTTAAAGAATGTATTTAGGTATACGTGTACCATGGATCACTTGAATCACATATCAAAGTCACAAAGCACATATATCCAAATTATCAGTGTGTGACTTTCATAAGTCATCAAATCAAAATGCTCTGTTATTCAACTTGCAAATACAATTATAATCATTCAAATATAATATTCTCCAAAAAGACCTACTAAGAGATTGTCATAACATCTCCTTAGTAGTATAATCTTCAAGACTGGCCGTTACCAGCTTGCAAGATTTAGCCTTTCCTGAGATTCAATGAGTCATCATCAACATAATATATGCCAATGTTAATCAACTTACAGTACATAAACACATGTTGCAGCTTAAACACTGAAATACACCAATGAATGAACCAACGTCCAAATACTTTTATTCATTCAAACAAAAAGTATATAAATGCTAAATGGTGGGTAGGGTGGAAAATTTCAATTTTAACCAACATGTGATCCAAATGGTCAATTTATACATAATGACAAATATTGTTAAGGAGAAAAGAAAGAAAATATTTTACCGCCAATGATATAAACGACCAATACAAAATTGTTATGCCAATATGATGCATAAATAAATTTAGACCAATGAAAAGATGTTTTGTAAAGGTCAAATCATTCAACCTGATAATTAAGTTATTATAATTAAGTTTATCATATTTTAGATCAAAATAAACAAAATTATAAGTTTTCATTTATAAAAGACAAAAGCAAAGTTCAGGTTAAAGAATGTATTTAGGTATACGTGTACCATGGATCACTTGAATCACATATCAAATTCACAAAGCACATATAATCAAATTATCAATGTGTGACTTTCATAAGTCATCAAATCAAAATGCTCTGTTATTCAACTTGCAAATACAATTATAATCATTCAAATATAATATTCTCCATAAAGCCAAACCCAAGGCCATACAAAGAAACAAAGCATATGTAACACAAAACAACAAAATACATTTCACTAAGAGACTAACTTTATTATCTCCTTAGTAGAACAATCTTCAAAGTGGCCATAGCCATTTTGTAAGAAGAAGCCTATCCTGGAAAATAATATGTCCCAGGCAAAGACAAGAACAATAACATTATAAAGCTATTATCTATGAAAACCCAAGACAATAGACTTTTAAAATACTGTCTTTGAAGAGATAAATATACTATTATTATATTTAAAATACTAACAAAAATCTCTTGTTGCAAGTTATTCTTTAAATTACATAAACAGGTTTTCAACATAATGTAAAGCACTATCTTTTATTTTAAATGTGAAATCGTATTAATAAAAAAATTCTCTTAAGCGCCTAGTACCCTCCAAATTCAAGTGCAAACCCAAATCCTTAATAGCAAAGTATTTCCGGCGAGGAATACCACACCTAAGAAAGGGCTTGAATGTCCGAATAAACAAAACATGCCTATCCTTATAAAGCAAAGCCAGTTTGTTATTTAGAATTTTGACCCTGTTGCCAGTAACCTCATAATCAATAGGCCTAGGAATAATAGCTGAAACAATAATATTTCCGGAAGAATGTTGACGTACATTAGAAATTAGATCATTGAAAAAAGATAAAATTTCATCTACAGTATGTGAACCAGTCACGTCATTAGTACCAACATGTAATAAAATGTTATCAGACCTCAAGTCAACATGACCCTGTGCTATTCTATAACTTAATCTAGAAATGTTAATTCCCGGAAAGACTGTAACATGCGTGTCCCAAATACCGGAAACATTTTTGTCCATAGAGTCCGACACGATAGTGCATTTACGAAGTGGTGGATGCTTTACATTTTCTGAAACACATAAAAAAATCTATAAAGTCTATGTATCGCAGATCTAAATCATATATAAAAGCCATGAGAAACATCTTCAATAATCTTCACTTTATCATGAATTGAAAGAGAAATATAACGTTTATTAACATCAGAACGCCAATCGCCAAGAATTTGAATCTCATCTGATGAGACATTATTTTTAAAAGCTTAAGTAGCAAATCCACGTCTAAATGAATGAGAAGAATATAAAGATGAATCCATTCCAAGATTGTTCAAAATTAAACGTAGCTTATTATGGTACATATAATAAGTAATAGGTTTACCATTTGGTAAAATAAATAAAGCATCTGATGATGTTCCAGGCACAACTTTTAACATATTATTATAAGCGGAAACTGGACATAAACAAGAGCCAGGCAATCTTAATAAAGGAGTTTGTAACACACGTTCTCCAAACTGAATAGTTTTAGTCCAATTCAAAGTAACAATCAGATTATCATTAAAGTGGGAAACATCAGATCGTAACAAACATTTATGATTACTTAAATCCTTAAGAGTTGTGGAAACTAAGTTTGATTTACGTGCTAAAAGAAAAAAGGCAAAAAGAAATAAGCACCAATAAACAGAATTTTCTGGATCATTGAAATCTAAAGAATCATGCATTCTATACAGTATCAAAGGAGTTATTGGTTCAGCTTGCCTAACAGAATGACATTTCAGTCGTGAAATTCCACGAAGAGTGAAATTAATCAAAAAATTATTCATTTCCGTTAAATCATATCCCAATAACTGATGAATAGTTCTAACACCACTAAGGTAATTACGAATACTAGCTACAGATTTGAATGAACGACTAAGAAATTGTGAATACAACTGAATTGTGTGTGTAGAAGCAGGTAAATACCACAAATCAAAGTACAAGCAAAATAACATGAAAGATTCCCACTGAATCTTTAAGTTTTTTCTACTGCCTTCAGCATATGCTGAAATATTTGATAACCTCAAATCAGACTTGAGAGACTTCAATTGAAGGTCTGCAAATAAAACAAAATAACAATGAATTCACCAGGTATTAACAAAATTAAAGTCTTGATTTTTTACTTCATAATGTTCTAAGTGAAATTCCTTTGTCAAATCAAAAAATTCTTCTCGAAATTTATCATTTTGATACCAACGTGACAAACAATCTGATATACGATTCTCTTTGCTAGATAAATGAACAGCTCTTATTTCACATTGAGCACTAGCAGTTAGAAAACAAATCTCTCTTAACCCTTCTTGTAACAAAGAACATTTAGCTCTACCAGAATTAAGTATTGTACAAACTGCTTCATTGTCACAATTAACAACAATTCTTTTACCTTTAAATTCTGACGACCAAAGTTTTAATGCAATTATAATACCACATAGTTCTAAAACAGATATAGAAAGGTTTCTATTCAAAATATTTTCAGGAAAAACAGAATGGAAATATTTTCCTTTAAAAAATCCACCTAAACCGACAAGACTAGAGTCAGTAGAAAAAATGGCGTCGGGATTCGACCAGTCTTCATATAACATAATGGAAACTCCATTATATAATTGTAAAAAATTATTCCACCAGAGAATATCTTTTTTAACTTCAGACGGAATAGTAACATAAACATGTGGTTGATAATTATATAATTCTTTAAGCCAGTTTATTAGTCTGCTAACAAAAATCCTGCTAGATCTTACACAAGAAGCCACAAAATTTAACTTACCAATAAGAGATTGTATCTCCCTTAAATTTGCTTCCTTTTTATCAAGCCATAAATGAATCAAATTTTTAATTTCAATTAAACGTTCTGGAGTTACTTCAATAGTCATAGTTTTAGTATTCAAAAGAACACCTAAAAATATCATAATCTCTGAAGGTGGACAAGCTTTGTCAAAAGACTCAACTAAGCCACATTCTTTTAAAACTTGGCCCAAACAATTATAAGCAAAAGGAGCTTTAGCCCTAGCTTCAACGCCAGCTAAATCATCAAGATAGTTAAGCACACATACACCTAATTTATACATAATAAAGGCAATAGCATTGGTCACTCTTTGACATATATGAGCAGCAGATCTTAACCCCATACTCAAAACTGTGTCATAAAAAATATGTTTTTTCCAACAAAAGGCAACTAAGTTATAATTACTAGGACAAATACTAATTTGTCTATAAGCCTTACGTAAATCTTTCTTAAATAATAAACATCCTTGACCTTTGGCTTTAACTAAGTGAACTAAATCATCTATTTTTGGAAATACTAAATCAACATAATCACCTAAATACATATTTTTATCAATAAAATCATTAACAGCTTGACCTTTAGGCATACTTAAATCTAAAATAACCCTCCTTTCATCAGTATCTTTTTTGGGTACTGAATTCAATGGAGAAATTTTTAATCTAGAAGAAAATGGATTCTTTTTAAAAGGACCTAGAATACATGAAGAAGTACTTTCCTTCTCCAAATATTTATTTATTTCATTACTATAATCATTAGCTCCTGAATGATTTTGGTATTTCCAAATATCAAGTTGTTCAAAATTTAAATTTATATTTTCAATACCAATAGGAAAACCGTATTTCAAAAATTCACACACAATTAAATCTTTATAATCTGAACCTAACATACGTTTTATAAAATCTGTATTTATCTTATCATTAACCGGTATTTTGCAACCTTCATAATTAAACAACCCTGACTGACAAACTTTTTCATGAATAATAACTTTATCAATAATAGACAAATTGCTCTTTTTTGTTACAGCACAAATGTTACATTTTAAAGAATGACTACAAATACAACTGTTAATGTTCTTACAGAGAAAGTCATCATTATGCTGTTTCATACAAAATTTTGGAAGAAACAAATTCACAACATTCTCATTAGAATTCAGATTTCTTTGTAACTGCTCATATTTATCCACAAGTCAATTGGAATCAGGTGGACAAGAGCTAGAACATTCAGGATGCTCTAATTTAACCCAACAAGAAGCACAAATAGGTTGGGACAATCTAGCTATTCCTTTGATAACATTTATGTGTGGTGACTTTTGCATGCATTTATTTCTCTGATAATGGCTACAAAACCATACTTTTTCAACATTGTCTGATTTACTCTTTTCCACTCTACTAATATTATGCTTGACAAATCCTTTTTTAACAATATGACTAGAGAGAACAGAAGTTTCAACATACTGAAAAGAATCACCCCATTCAATGTGACCTAATTCTATTTCTCTTACAACGGCAGCGTACAAACTTTTGACAACAACAAAGTCATAAGAAGAACATAAATACATTAACTTTTTTTAATAAAGCGATTCTGGCTACACGCTCAGAATTGTCAATGGATGAACTGGAAATAGTTTCCAGCTCTCCAGCAACAAACAAATTTAATTCTAACTGCTCAAAATTTACAGAACCTGTAACATACTCAAAACGGAGACCTGACTGAGGATAGTGTTGTCTGTTTACAACTTTATCTCCGGCTTTAGCTAAAATTCCAGATTTTGTTTTGTTTTTAGTACTTTTAACCTCATCAGAACTGTCAGAAGAGTTTAAACAATTTTTTGACATAACCTGATCAAAAAATTCAGAATTGGACTCCGAATCAGAATTCGAATTAAATATATCTAGACCCATTTTGTGAATTTTGGATTTCACCCTTTGACGTAATTTTTTATTTTTCCTTAAATCATTCATTGAAACTTGTTTAGTTTCAGCATCAGTGTCTGGTTTAACATTACGTTTAGAACGAACCTCACCTCTCAATTTTTCAACGTCTTTTTTCTTGATAGCTATTTGCCGTTTCAACACCTCAGCTTCTGACATCTGTCCTTTCAATTTCTTCTCTTCCTGCTGTAAAAGTGACAATTCCTTCTTCATCTGAAGAATGTTTTCTTCGTCTTCGAAGTCCTCATCCATCTTTCTCTTCCCTCTGTACAGCATCTTCTCTGGCCGCTTCTGACAACAACTGCATGTCGTCTATATGCTCTTGAGTCCAGAAGGACTCCTGTTCGTCGGCTCCGAACTCATGTAACTGGCGGTAGTCAACTCTCTTACCTCTCTGAAGCTTCTTTTTAACCTGGTCTGGTCGTGAAATTACGAAGACGAACAAAAGTAAAATCCTCTCAGTTAATGTATAAATTGTTTCTGGTGATTGAAACCACACCAGTCCATAAATAAAATAAAACTCAGTAAAAAACTGAACAGAGTTCTGTAAATCAGATCAAAATTTCAAATTTAAACAACATGTGATCCTTATGGTCAACTTATACAGAATGACAAATATTGTCAAGGAGAAAAGAAAGAAAATATTTTACCGCCAATGATATAAACGACCAATAAAAAATTGTTATGCCAATATGATGCATAAATAAATTTAGACCAATGAAAAGATGTTTTGTAAAGGTCAAATCATTCAACCTGATAATTAAGTTATTTTTAGATCAAAATAAACAAAATGAAACGGTGCTGCACGCAGGATGATAAATTATCGACGGTACGCGTAAAAATGATGCGTATACCCTTGACACCGTGTTAATGAGAGTTTCAAAACCAAAGTTGAGTATGCTGAAAAAACTGTATTTTAATACTTAATTAGTATCAATTTAAACAAAAAAGCTTAAGAAACAGAAACTGAAAAAGACTGAAGTTGTGAAATAAAATGAATAAAAGAATTTTATCATTTGCAAGTACATACCACCTAACAATGATCAATGTCAAACAGACCCAAAGGCAAATATTTAAGAATTAGAAATAGAAGAACACAATTATTACTTATGTTAGAATATATAGGTATTAGTGTAAATATCTAGGTCGCTCAAAATCAAACAAGTCTCGTTCCTATCCTAAACAGTTTCCCTCAAGCTAAATAATATTGTCTGTACTAGGGCTGTCATTGATTGAAAAGTTTGAATGAAAAACATTTAAATATGTGTTAAAAGTTCATTAAAAGTTAGCCAAGAAAAATTGAAAAAGTGACTTCTCTTATTAGGCAAAATAGAGAGGTATATAACGGTAAATAAATTTTAGCTTGTATTGATATTTGAAAGTGTGTATCGATATTGTATTGGATGACATAGCGATATTAAATGACAGCCCTAGTCTGTGCTAAGATTTTTATATTAAAAAGGGGCTACTTTTATACATGTACATTTATACCATGAATAGCTGTGATAAATTCTACATTTAATCATTCAATTAAATTTAAATATAACAGAGGATTTGGATACATTTACACTGTCCTTTTCTGTCTTGTACCAGTTAAAGATTAAAAATATTAAAGATTTTTGACAAGTATTTTACTTCATACGATTTACAGACACTTCATACCCTCCCCCCCCCCATACACTTCACCCTAGGCCCTTTTTGCAGACACTTCACCCTCATTTCAAGAAATTTGACTGAGACACTCCCCCCATATTTTTATTTTGTGTTTAACAATTATTTCTGTAGAAAATATTAAATGTATTCAATAGTGATTGAGTATCTTTATTGTTTTAACAAGAGACGCTAAGATATATATATGTCATAACATATTTTATTCTTATTCTATCATGTAATTGACCAAAGACAATGGTTATAATGTTGCTTTTGCCCTACAAAAAGGCTCATATCGCAAAGTAAATTTATTTTATTTTTATTATTTTATATATTGTATACTAATTTCAATTAAAGTTAAAGTGATATAGCTAATTAAATAATCTTTCCATTGAAATGTATGAACCTTCTTTGATATATATTAAGTATAATATATAATGACAGTACCTTGCTTAATGGATTGAAAGCAAAACATGAATACAAATGTAACTGGCAACACATAGCATGTGATACCAGTAAGTTTCCTTAATTTGTTATCAACATTTTGTAAGTAAAGTTAATACAAATTGTTTTTAAGAAGTGGATAAATAATGTATGTATATTTCATTTGATCATTCATTCAATCATTCATTCATTCATGCATATTCATTTTATGTTTTCTTATTTATTTATTTATTTATTTTTGTATATTTTTTATCTTTCTACAATATTAGTATTCATTTATTTTTCATACAATATTATTTAGTCCTTTAATTAAAAATTTATTAATCAAATAATATATCAAAAATAATTAAAAAGTTGGATGAGGGATGAAGTGTCTTACTGAATGGGGGGGGGGGGGGGTGAAGTGTCTTGAGGGGTGAAATGTCTGGGAGTGAAGTGTATTCTTGCTACCATTCAGACAATAAAGCTCTATATAAAACAGTTGTTTGGAAATATAACCCTAGTCGCTAGTTGCATGCCACATTACTACGTTAAAAATTATAATATTATGCTTCAAGATACAGTAGTTCTCCCTTTTCTCTGAGTTTTTACCTACAAAATACATATCAATGTACATCTACTTACCAAAAAATTTAAGATGAATAAGACCTGAATCCAGGTGAATGATTTGTGCATCTTTTTCTTGAGTGTTTTTTTTTTTGTAAATTGGAGGTTTTTACATTTTTGAAACCTCATTAGCAGTGTATTGAATATAAATCTTCAATTTTCTTCTTCCATATTCTCTTATTACAAGTTGATTTCATTGATTACAATGTTGACTTTTGTAGATGTCAAACCTTATCCGAATTTTCAGTCCGAGCACTAGCTATTATACTTCTAGCTCTCCGATTTATCGCATGCTCCCAACATTATTGTAAGGATTGGGCTATCCAGGATAAAAATGTTTCTTTTGTCAGACAATAAAAAGTCAGTTCTGCATTCCAAAAAAATAAGTACTTCATACAATAAAGCATTTATCTAAGTTCAAAGCCTTGATAATGTCCGTGTTGTCACTCCGGTATTTACAGCTAAACTCTGTTTTTCAAGAGTAGGGTTACAATAATTTAATAATGATTATGAAATAGAATCTATACTGTGAGGAAAAAGAAAAAAATCTTTTGGATGAAAAAAAATAAAATAAAATCTTTTGGATGATTTGACAAATTCGTTTTAAATGTTTGACAACTCTTGTCTATGGTCTTTGAATTGGTCTTCTTGTATGTCTGACAGCAACAGTTCTTTTGTAAATACACATATTTCTGTCCTTGGGAATATTTCTTTCTTCAGGATTTCTCTTGATATCTCGTAAAGGATACAGTCCTCTAAAAAATATGTTACTGTCTCCACTTCTCCACAATTACATAGACTGTTTTAAGCCCCAATCATTTAGGCAATATCCACTTTGTAGTTGAATTAACTAAGTTGTTAAAATATTCAGAAAATTGCCTCCACTGACACGGAAGTTGCCGGTAAGCTGTGTTGTGTATACGGCTAATATACAAACGAATTATTTTCATCGGATATTATGATTGAAACTTCGTCGATTCCAAAATGGATAATAGCTGGATTTGTTATTTGAGAAAGGGAATGAACAAATCGTCTGCTAGTCGGCCATTTTATTTCTTCATTTTTATCCCTTAACCTTTTTTCCTTAAAAGTTAAGGGAGCATATGGGGTACTTTGATATTTGTGGGAAAAATCGACCAAAGTTAAGGAATTTTTATCCTAAGGAGTTTTATGAATAGCAACTAAAGAAATTCTTAAAAACTAAGGGAAATCTTAAGTATTTTAAGGGAAATCTTAGAATCTAAGGGAAATTTTTCCCTTAGGAGCTTTATGAATACGGCCCAGAGCAATGTCTGGCGGCACGTTTTGGCATCTTGAATAAAGTCAAAGGTAATGAAAGTTTAGTTCCATTTTTAAATCTTGTCATCGATAATGCAGTAATATTCTTAACAGAATGTATCTACATTATTTCGATGCTCAGCATCTGTTAGGTCAGGTCTTCCGGACACAAGTACTTGTCGCGTCGCGTGAAACTAAATTGCTCACTTGTCAGAAGTTATAGCTGTAAACTTAAAAAATGGGCTTTGATAACGATTTCTATTTCTTATATCTATAGATTTATGAAAAAGTTAAACAAAAAACCATCTCATATTATTGCTACTATTGACTTCGGGACAACCGGCACCGGCTGGGCATTTGGGTTTAATCATGAACTGTCCACAATGCCAACAAAAGTCCATACGAAAACATGGGTTGATGGTAGTCGAGTGTCATTCAAAGGTAATTAATTTAAATGTATTTCCAGTTAATTGAAATTTATGTTATTGAGGCATAACATAGCTTGCTGTAACATATTTGCAGGAATACATTAACAAAAGTGATAAATATTAGTACGACATTAAATTTACTGTTCAAGTTTTGGTGCCATGTTATAGCAATATTGTTATTGTCACAAACGTATCGTATTGAAGGTTCTATGATACTTGCTACTGTAAAATGTTAGTGATGTTTATTAATTCAAAATTGAAATGTTGAATTCTTCAGCTGGATGCGTGAACGGTAAATTGCTGTTACAAATAAGGAATCGTGTCACATCGAATATATATTACACTATACTGAACAACCGTATAATCACATCAGCAGATGTTTTACATTTAAATGTCACCTTAATTATATCTAAATATTGATTTCTTGTTAAACTGGTGCTTGAGGAGTGTGGGAAGGGGCTTTGGCGTTAACGTTCAATTATCACTTCCGTCCATTTTCACACTTAATCAGCCGAACTGAAACAATATTTTAATAAATCATTTAGTGATTGCATCTTTCTTTAGTTCGTAATCTCAATTGTAATCTCAATTGATAGCTTAATTGCATGAAATATTTCAAGTATCTGACGGAAGAAGAGTCCAAATCGGTCTAAGGTAATTTATTCCAAGTCAGCTACTTTAAATCACTAAGCAAGCAACATAATGTGTCAGTCACTTGACCTATTTCGTTTTTCTTTTGATAGCATCAACTAATGTTCTAATTTGTCCGGATGGGAAAACATTTGATTCTTTCGGATATGAGGCTGAAAACAGATATGCTGATCTGGTTGATAACAACGAGCACACAAAATGGTTCTTTTTTAAACATTTCAATATGAACTATGATGACAGATTGGTACGTTTAAACACCAATTTGATTACATTTCAGTAAACAAGAAGAAAAACAACAAAAATTGTCGTTATTTACTGTCATTTTCATATTTATTTAAAATATCAAAATTGTAAGCAAGTCCTTAATAACTTCTGACCTTATTTATGCTAAAGATATTCTGTACAATTCATTTTTCTAAAAGTAATCAAAAGGATGGTTTCTCCTTTCAGGGCATAGTGCGTAACATAATGTTTGAGGATGTAACTGGTAAACAGCTGGAAGCGAAGACAGTGTATGCTTTGTCCATCAAATATCTTAAAGATGACCTAATGCAGCTGTTAAATACAAAGTGTTCTGTTGCTTTTGACGAAGATGAAATTTATTGGGCGTTTACAGTACCAGCTATTTCGAATGATGCAGCAAAACAATTCATGACTGATACCATATTAGAAGTATTAGCATTTGAATTAAGTATACCATATACAATAACAAGACATAAATGAATAAATTAAATATGATTTGAACATGAAGGACTATCAAAGTTAATAGATGATTATGTTGTACAGAAACACCAACTACTAAGCTTATTTATCATGCTTAAAATATGATAGTTATTAGGATTTCTTTCATATCAGGGTTTCTTAATATGGATAAACATATTTTTGTGCCCCCACTATGGGGGGCATATAGATTTACCCTTGTCCGTCCGAGCAAACATTTTGGGTTTAGGTGCTATGTAACAGTAAAGAGAACAAAAGAGAACAATATGTTTATTCCGTGATCAAAGGGTTTATGGGCTAGTAGCCCTTAAGAAAACAAAGAAAATAACAAAGAAAATAGACCCTAGACCCAAAATGTTGGAACGTCCGTCCGTACATCCGTCCGTCCTTCCGGACGAACATCCAATAGTATATGAGCTTTATTTCGTCTATGATTTTAGTTAAAAAAAGAAGAAAATCTCATAAACCGACTGGTGAATGTTGTAATTTTACTAGTTTATTTGGAAAAGTGCCACATAAAGATGAAAGGAAAAGCACATAAACCCCAAATGTTGGCATGTCCGTCCATCCCGTTCTTCTCTATTAGTGTGGCACGTAGCTCAAACAGTAATTGACATAGTGTCATGAAACCTTACAGGAATGTTGACCATCATGTGAAGTTGTGCGCCTGGGTATTTTCATGTGGATAAATTTAGTATTTTCAGAGTTATTGCCCTTGACTTAGTAAAAAATGCAATTTTAAACTTGTGTCGCACGTAACTAAAACATTATTTGACCTAGAGTCATGAAACCTTACAAGAATGTTGCTCAACATGTGTTGTTGTGCACCTGGGTATGTTTGTTTGGATATTTTAGTTGTTTTTAGAGTTATTGCCCTTGACTTAGTAAAGATTTCCAATTTTCAACTTGTGTCGCACGTAACTAAAAAATTATTTGACATAGAGTCATGAAACCTTACAGGAATGTTGTCAGCTTGTGTTATTGTTCACCTGTGTATTTTCGTGTGGATATATTAAGTATTTTTAGAGTTATTGCCTTTGACTTAGTAAAAATTTACAAGATTCAACTTGTTTTGCATGTAAATCAAAAAGTATTTGACCTGTACGCCTGAAAGTTTACAAGACAGTTGGTCAGCATGTGTACTTATGCACCTTTTGGTTTTCTTTTGGATTTATTTAGTATTTGAAGTATAAGCCCTTTACCTAATAAAAGATTTTTAGTTTTCAACTTGGGCACATGTAGCCAAAAGAAGAAAAAAAGATCTAGAGACATAAGATTGACAAATCGGTTGAGTGTGGGGACATCCGTGTCCTTTGGACACATTTCTAGTAACGATGTATGTTTTAGGCAGGCATAAGGAAGAACTTGTTAGCAATTGCACCAGAACCCGTGGCAGTTTCTTTGCTTTGTCGAAACCTTCCAATTGAGGAAACTTGTGGTCTTTACAAAAAATCATTTGCAAATTTACAAGCTGGAGGGAAGTACATGATTGTGGATGTTGGAGGTGAGATTTTATTCTGAATATTAAAATCGAATCCGTTTGTTTCTGTTACAATATTGCTTGACAAGCAATAAAAAACTTTATTGGATGTTGTAAAGTCACTAAAAAGAAATACTGTTGTTTAATCAACAAAATTAAATTGTAACAAATATAAAAGTCTTATACTTTACTATAAGAAAAAAAAATGAAAGAGAAAACGTATTTTCATTCTAATTTACTACAGTTAAATTTAAGAATTTAAGTAAGAATACACAAAATGTTAATAACCCGGTTATAAAAAACGTCTCTTAATGCTATGGATCTTATGATGTAAATGCTATAAAATAGAGCACCCTTTTAGTCTAGTGCGCACATTATCTGAGTATTTTCTCTCACCTAGACTGGTACATGATAAAGTTTATTACTTTCGTAATAGCACTCATTTGAATTAATCAAACTAAGTCATAGCCAAAAAAAACACAATAATGATAAAAAGAAATATCTCATTAAAGAAAACAAACCGTTGCAATAACAAATAGGCACATTGGTGGGCTGGTTTTGAGCTCTATTATCAATAAGCCAATATTTAACATATTCCGCGAAATAAAGTTTAAGAGCGAAACAATGAGGAATGCATTTTATCTTTTCTTTATTTCAAATGGTAAAGGCGAAACTATTCAGATCACTGTTCTTGAATTATTGAGTGACGGGGATTTTAGAGAACTATATGCGGAATGTGATGTAGGAATGGGTGGAAACAAGGTAGATGAAGCGTACGAAGCTTTTCTGACTGAGATCTTTGGTAAGTTTCTTAAGCTGACTGATGTTACAAAACAATCACGCGGGTGGAACCCCATATGTATCTCAAAAGTGAGCATCGGTTAAAATTACATGTGAATTTCCGCTGCACCAGATGTGAAGCATAACACCAGATGTGACCGTAAAATAGGTCAATCGCAGGTTTTCACCTTTTTAAACATTAATTTAAAATTCAATCCTTTTGTTAAGAAAATCGAAATGTGATTCTATCCTCCTGACTCTCCATTATAAAACCATATTTATTTTGGATTTCTATGCAGTCTTCATCGAGATATTCTTCCCGTCGTGGGTTCTGGTGTGTCCAAAACATGCAATGTGAATGAAGAAAATGTCACTTAACGGACTCAAAAAAACAACAACAAAACAACCCCCCCCCCCCCAGAGATTGTGCGAAATCTCCAATGCAGGCCAATGCTTAACATTCAGACAAATCCTGATTTACGTCATGTGTACTGCAATCATTCCCTTTTTATGCCGTCATGCATTAATTAATTAAGTAATTATTCACTTTGAATTTGTTGTGACGCAGTTAGAAAGTTAGTGATAAACTTTTTGAAAAATATCAAAGAAAACTTTGCATATTTATTTTCCGCATCAAGGAACGTCCTTGCATAATATTTACATGGTTCACTTCATGCCATAGTCAAAATTATTGGTCAATTTCTATTTGACTTATTTTATGCCTGCTCTGTAACTGATATAAATTTTAAAATCCATCTTTTGGCATGCCATCAAAAATGCTAATGAAACGGCGGTAAGCGTAATACTGGCGCGACCCAATTATTTACAGCACTGTTTTTCAGTGTCTTTGGTCATCCAACCAATCAGGAACACCCAATATCCTTCTGATTGGCTCATATGCTGGGTAGTTACAATATCGATTATGACGCGTTACATGAAAAAGTAACCGGTGTTCCGAATGGGGAATTAAATTCATTAAGAGAAGCCAATTACAAATTGAAATTTTATGTTTATTTAAATTTTCATTTCTGTTTATCATGCAATAAAACAGTTATAATATATCGAACTTGACTATAATGTAGAAATATCATTACCTAGGGCGGCATCTCGGGTTTTCCTTAAAGACAATGTTCTCGGCCCATATTCTGTAAAGAAAAACCTTCGATGTCGCACAAGGCCATGATAAAATTTTCACATAACAGTCTGTTGTTATATCTATAACTTATGGAATATTACAGTGATAGATATTTTCATGAATGTAAACATTTTTATAGAAACATATTATATGACACGATAGCTTTACAAAGTTCAATACTTTCAGTTTGGTTTGTCCAAGTTAAATATCCTTTATTAGTGCATTGTTTTTCATACGAGTACTCTCCCCTCTGCGTCAATATTTTAATGTACTCGGGCCTTTTAGTATTTTTCATGCTAGCATAAGCTTGTGAGCCCTGTCATTGTGGTGATCAAACACACTAATGTTACTATTGAACTTTTAGCCAAAGCTACGAAACCTAAATTGTTTCTATACATTTGCTATTTAATGATTATATGCTAGGGCCCGTAGTTTTGTAGATGGGTTTCTACATCACTTATCGATCTCTTTAGCACTTATGGAGCTCAAATGCATTTTTAGGCAGCGATTCCTTTGTTTGAAGCCAAATCTCAATAAATGTTTAAATCAGGATTTGTCTGAATGTTAAGCATTCGTCTGTAGTGAGATTTCGTAAAATCTCTGTTTTTTTTGAGTCCGTTTAGTGACATTTTCTCTTTCACATTGCATGTTTTAGACACACAAGAACCCACGACGGAAAGAATATCTTGATGAAGACCGCATAGAAATCCTAAACAAAAATGGGTAATATAGAGGAGATTCAGGAGGGTAGAATCACATTTCGGTTTTCTTTAAAAAGTACTGAATTAAAAAATGAAAACTAACACTGCGATTGACCTGTTTTTACAGTCATATTTGGTATGATGCTTCACAGTTGGTGAAGCGGAAATTCATATATAATTTTTACCGATGCTCATTTTTGAGATACATATGGGGTTCCACCCCCGTGACAAGGCTTCTTGTATATATTTTGAGACAGTTTTTATTGTAAATTGCTATTTATATTGCTCTAGGAATTAAAGTTTGGATTGAGCGTTTTTATAATTTCGCAAATGAAATAATTTAAAAGAAGTTATTTCTTTCTCTTCCTTAAAAGGTGCAGATGTTATAAGAGAGTTCAAAAAGAACAATCAAGAAGACTATAAAGTTATGCGTCGACAATTCGAAAGCATGAAGATGAGTTTGAATCTGCATCAAATATATGAAACAGAAAATGTCTCTTTTAGAATTTCAGGATCATTTTGTGACATAGTTAAAGAGTCGGTAAAAGGGTCTATCGCTCTATCAAAATATCAGAACGAATTTGTCCTTACCTGTGGCAAAGCGAAAATCAAATCTTGTGTTTTGAAGCGTTTCTTCGAAATTCCATTAAGATGTATCTTTGACAACATGAAGGCAGTTTTCGCAGAACCACAAGTGTCTGGTTGCTCGACAATTCTCATGGTTGGTGGATTTTCGAGGTCCCCAATCCTGCAAGAATACATACAAAGACAATTCCCAGATAAAAACATTATTATACCACAAGAGGCTGACATAGCTGTGATAAAAGGAGCTGTCATTTTTGGCCATACTTAGAGGGGTCAACGCGAAACTAGTCTATCTGACATTTTTTAATAAAAAGTCTTTTTACATTTTCTGAAAAGTCTTTATAGTCCTCACATTATGTGTTAAAATCGTCCTTTTCCTGTGCAAAGTTAAGGACACAAAACACATTTGTCATACTATTCTATCTGAAAAGCCTTGTATGTTTTTGTTCATTGTGAAACCAGTCTATCTGCAAAAAATTTGCACAAAGGCTAGTTTCGCATTGATATTAACATCTCTTTTTAAGTCAACTAGATTATGTGAAGAATATGAAGAATTTGTATCAATTTTTCTATACAATTGCATTATTTCAAGAATTAAATTAATTTAGATCATTAAAAATATCAATGTTAATTCTGAAAATGTAACAATTGAGAAAGTTTTTTTCCTTCTCCTGAACATTTAAAAAAAAAAATGCACATAGACTAGTTTTGCGTTGAGCCCTCGACTTACTGTACACAATAGTAAATTGAGATGCATAAAAGTAAAGGTAGTCACCGTAACGCGTCAATTTAATTTGAAATTCATGTTTATCCACTATTCAATGTCTTCCGATTTAAACAGCCATGGAACCTGCCTGGCGTATACTTAATACATGTTATGTTCCCTTGCTATTACTTTATGAATTTCATATACTACATTAAAAAAAACAACAACAACAAAGGTGTCACTGGTTCCCATACAGTGTGTGAAATGTCTATCTTTTTCAAAGATTGTTGTAACGCAATCTACAACATTTCGGACAGGCTACTTTTGGTCATCTGATACGTTTCTTATACAAAATACTGTCATCACCGCTTCTTAATCGTGTTTGACAATTAAACACAAGTTGCCCTTAACAATTTATGGTTGATTTTGTTTTTCAAGTAAAGATTATAATCATTATTAACGTTGCTTTGAAGTTAAATAACATTACGTTGCTCCGTCCTTGAATTTGACGTCATTTTTGCGACACAAAACTAACGCAACTTCATTGCCTATAATCGTCGTTAACAAGTTGTTTCTTTGCGTATGACGTCGTAATTTTCACTAAATATCACGCAATAGTACCCTTTGATGTCACAATATTAAAACAAGAGTTTGCGTTAAAATTACAACTTTTAAAAACTTTTTATTCGAGTAGCTATTGTCATGAAATCAAAGTGCTCCGTGATTCGTTGATCATGTTGCCATGGTGATTGGCGATTTGCGAATACAACTTTTATCATGTTTTTTAATTTAGAAATCTGTAGCAGAATAAATACTTAAGCAAAATATTTAATCATCATATTAATATGACTTCTCATAATAATTTTATAGCCTTGTCTACGAACTTTCCGGACAGCCCTCCGGGAAAGTATATGGTCGTTTTCTTTCTTTATTCCGAAAACATATGTATAATGTATGGTATAAAACCTTTCTGAAGATGTTGTTATTGTTATGGCATTTTTGACAGACGAGAACAGTTTTATGACGGTAGATGTTTCTTGTGTTTATGCCTGACAAAGTGTTTTCAATATAAATTAAAAAATATTGGAGCGACATAAATGTATAAAGATTTGTTTGTTCCTTTACTTGACTTGTTTTATATTATATGCATAATATTGTAAATAAATAAGCGTATTATAATGAAATAAATGTAGAGGAAATATATTCTTAGTTGTAATTTTAGTTACGATTGTCTTGTTTTTTAAATGGAATATTGAGACATTGAACAACAAATAAAGGATGATTATGATACGAGCGGCCTTCGCGGTCGCCGGTTCAAAACCTATGGTGCCGCCGGAAACGCTCTTCACGTCGTATTTTCGTGTTTTCGTCCAGCGCTTCCACAAAGCTAAAATACGACATGAGACAAACCAGCCATTATAAATTCAGGTAAACTTGAAAGCGAAAAAAAAAATAAATCAATAAATAAATAAATAAATAAAAATACAAGTAAAATAAAATAAACATAATTTCTGTTTAAATATAAACATGTTAAACACATTAAGTAAAGTAAAATATATTTGCATTTCAAATGATTTCAAAAACACAATATTCTTTTCTGTTACCTCGCTCTTAATATCACGTGTAAATAGAAATCGTTGGTTTTATGAATATACATTATACATACATCTTGAATTCTTCTTTAATATAAATGTTATTTACATACTCGTATACTTGCTCCGGAGGAAAAAAAAAACATTTAAGAACAAGTTAAATGTTGATGTTGCACATTAAAGACGCCGCCAAATGATGTGACCAGTCAATCAGTATTGAAAATCGTTCTCTATTACAGTTGAATATCCGAAGCACAAACCATTTTTTTCTCTCCATTTTCTTGGTATGTGCTCGTTGTTGAATAATTAAAGTGGATATTTTTGTGAAAAGGTAGAACCTAACGCATCATTTCACAAAGTAATGCCGTGTCTGAAATTCTTAAATGATGTATGTTGCGACAAAGATTGAAACGTCTGGTCGTAGTAAAATTAATTGGATAACCAGTAACAGGGCTGGGAATCAAAACTGCGTCGTATCCCACAAAATGTAAACAAACGCCGCCATCTTGGAACGAAAAATGTATGTTTTTGTTTATAACTTTTTTTGTTGGAAATGACTGAAAACCAGATATATGTATTAACACGCTACACTATTTTCCGCTTCGTTCGGTATATGTTGCTTGCACAACTATTTTGTAAAACAAAAGTTATAGCGAACTTGCAACTCGAAGCGGAGCAGAATTTTTATGAAAATGTGTGGATACGACGCAGTTCATTTTGCTCTATCTATCGTTTTTTCCTTCAAATCAATTATATATTTGTTTCAGAGTTCACCATAAACTTCAAAATATAATTTTGCATCATTTACTAAAATTTCATTAAAAAAAGATGTTTGTTTTCTAAGAAAATAATTCCTTTTACGAAATGATACGACGCAGTTGAAAATAAAATATGATACGACGCAGTTTTTGGCAGTCTTTTCAACAGGGATAATTTTGGCAATATATTTCTATTTTATGGAATAATCACTTGCGCTAGATTAAAAAAAACCCAGATCATTTACGATGTATAGCAATGTTCTGTTGCTTTTGATTATTTAGAATACATTGTGTCATGTCCAATATAACATTTAATTTGAAAGTTTACATTGCGGAAGCTACTTTTCAGTTAAACATGAACATGTTACCTAATTGATCATAATATCTGAAAAATTTCTTATATTTTCCTGTATGTTCAATATTATCCCTAATTTTTTTCGCAAAAATATGTATATAATTGATTTGAAGGCAAATACGATAGATAAAGCAATATGAACTGCGTCGTATCCACACATTTTCATAAAAATTCTGCCTCGCTTCGAGTTGCAAGTTCGCTATAACTTTTGTTTTACAAAATAGTTGTGCAAGCAACATATACCGAACGAAGCGGAAAATAGTGTAGCGTGTTAATACATATATCTTGTTTTCAGTCATTTCCAACAAAAAGAGTTATAAACAAAAACATACGTTTTTCGTTCCAAGATGGCGGCGTTTGTTTACATTTTGTAGGATACGACGCAGTTTTGATTCCCAGCCCTGACTATGTAATTTTTAGAATAAGACAACTCATATACTTTTGACAGACACTAAACAATTTGTTTAAACATATAAGTATATTGCATAATTGGTTCGTTCGTTTCTTCGTTCGTTCCTTTGTTCTTCCTTCTTCAAATTAACATCAAAATTTGTTTTGTATTTTTCTAAAGGTTATCAAAATTACGTATATTTGAATGTATTTTGTTCTAAATGTTCATGTTATAATAAGGAAATGCCTCTTTAATATAATTTGTTATAGGTCTTGTTCGTAGTACAATACCTTTTCTGACCTAGATTTTAAGTTATTCATTTCGTTGTCTGATTAAGTCATTAGTTCTGTCATATAAGTCGGTGCCATGTTTAATTTAAAGTTTAAAAAAGCACCGCCGTTTGGTATTAACATCTGTCAAGAAACGGTAACCAGTTGAGAGCTTCGAATAGCTTCATTGACGGTGAGCTTTGTGGTTGCTGTAAAATCAAATTAGCAATTCGTTTTTGTAATTTACAAACATTATTTATGTAGTTTGTGTTTCCTTTACCTCATATAATACAACAATAGTCCATAATGAACAGTATATTGTGGGGCCCATGATATCATCACAAAGACGAGAAATGATTAGTTTTGATCAACTATCTTCTACTGTCCGAATCCAGCCCTATCCAAAAATATGGCATGCAAGCTGTCAGTCACAGAAATTATATCATAATTACTTGGTTCTTCATTAAAGTACAGGTTTAATTCAATCAATTACCGGTCACTGAAGATACCTTGGGTGTAATTATACACTGTCAACACTTACAAATTCTGTTTTATCTGTGTAATTAATTTTCATCGCTCTTCGTAAGATTTGCGGTTGTCTTGGTTGAAATTGTTGGAGTTTACGACATTCCGTTAATTAAATACCCCTTCCGGGAATCGGTAAAACTTATCATACAGGTTATAAATATTAGTTATACATTGTCTATTGTTATTTTTGCTATATATATGTAGCAAGATTTATTTTAGATACAGCGACATGGTCTTTGAGTAATGTACATGCAAGTTTAATTTAAATTTTGCTCATTAAAGTTTTAATGAGGAATGGCGAAACAGCAACCTTCCAGTTTCCAACGATTCCTGCATAGCTTTCCTGTAATTTCAACATCGTATGATATAAAAGCTCGAGCACGCCCTTGATCGACCTCTTGCACGCCTAAAAATCGTTAGGGTTAATCCACGAGAGTTATTCTAGAATTTTCAGACTTATTTTGTTGATTCTTGACTGTTTGTGTAACCGGATACAGACGAAAGTGAAAGTAAGTGATGGCATTCGATGTTTGGATTCTCCAGTTGGAAGTTCCATGATTCAGTTAAGTTGTTTCTTGTTCATTTTTATTTTTGTTTTAGAAGAAGATGCTGACGGACGCTAAAGATGGCCGATGACCTTCATATTTTCTTTGAAGTTTTGATCTCAATTAGGGACTTTTTTGTGTGGAGCGGCTAACCAATCAGAATCCTGGGCGTGGATGACGTTTGTTATTGTTTACATTTTGCACGTGTTATATTTTTTATGAAGATAGAGAGAAGAATGTACATACAGAAAGGAACGAGTTGGACAAGAAGCCATTTTAGTCAAGAAATCTTTTACAGTTTGACAGTTCAAGTGATGTTCATGCTGAAAATTTGATAAAACTTCATAATCTGTATTAGAAGAGATATTTTTCATCTAAATATATATTAGGGTTTTTGGAATGGAAATCATTCATGAGTTATGCTCATGTCTCAGTCCTTCCTGTAATTTATAAGTCTACTTGAAGAATGTTATATTTGATACTGAAATCAAGAAGAGATTTATGCTTGTGTTCCTGCTTAAAGTTGCTTTTAATGTGTGAGCAGGGGTATATAAGTGTCTCACTTACCTCGCTCTCACTGTGTATGTCTCTGCATGGCTTTTAGTGTAAGAGCAGTGGTATATGAGCATATATATCTCATCTCACTCTCTTTTGCATGTACTTATGTTTGAGCAGTGATATATGAGTATTTTACTCATCACACTCTCATGTCTGCGCAGTTTAGATGAGTTATGCTTATCTATGTGCTTATATATATTTTATCCAGTATTATGATGACCTACATCTTGACCAACATATCTGAAGCTGATGTTTATAAGAAGTCACAGATTACAGACACAGATATAAACGCTTTATGAAATTTATATTTACACATTTTTTTGAAGATATTTTTCAATTATATTGTTGAAACGTAACATGACATGGCCTTTACTTTATACCTCATGTCTCTCATTTATCACATTTCGGTTATTAGGGTATTAGGGCCTGGCTCCTTAAGCTTGATTGCTTAAGACGCCTTGCATGGACTAGGATTCGAACCATATTTGAAGTTATTTCTTAGTGCCGGCCCCACTGGACCCTGACATATTTTTCTGGTGTCAAAAGTGGGATATGCCGAGAATTTCAAGCCTTCTGGATACAAGTGAAGAAGGGTAGAGCTATTAAATCCTGCATATCTAGCGATGCGGACCTAGACAAGTTGAATTTGTGATCCTGACAAAGTTTGCTGCTGAAAGTTGAGTTGGAGAAACAAGCTTCTTCAAGATACAGTTTATATAGAAACCTATGTTGAATGCTAAGCATTTCCATGTGTGTTTAATAAAGCCATTTTTTAATATAGTATATATATTTTTTTTTGTAAGAGATTAAATTAAATGTAATATTATTTTTGATGTTCAGGCATTATGGGAAAGAGAAAGATTCTTAAAAAGAGAGACAATGTTCAAGTAATGCGGATACAGATTTTGAGATTGGGGAACTTGACGGGGTACATCCTAATGTTAATCAAAATCAGAATTTAAGTGAGGGTATATGTACAGATCCTGGGCTATCTGATAATTGTAACAGGGACACCTCAACTGTTGGTGATAATGTAATGGGTAATATGTTTAGGCATAATTCTAAAACAGATATGGGGCAAGCACTGAAAGATATGACCTCTGCTATAGTTGATACTATTCGCCAATCTAATAATGCTTTAACACAGGGTCTTGGAGATTTAATGTCAGAGGTCAAAGGTAGGTAAGGTGCTCAAGGTCATGTTCAAGTTGTTGGAGCCAGTCCTTCTGCGTTAAGTAAAAGAGCATCTTCAGCTGGGATGAACAGGCGCCAGAATAAAAGGTATGTTGTAAGTGGCTCAGATTCTTCTAGTGATGACACTGGCATTATAGAGGTAAGACATAGAACACATAGGGTTTCTGCTAGAGAAAGAACTAGACTACCAGCTTTTACAGGTAAAGAAACTTGGAAGGTTTGGTTTAATAGGTTTACAGAAGTTGCGGACAGATTTAGATGGTCAGAAGAAGATAGGTTAGATGAGTTACTGCCTAGACTACAAGGTGATGCTGGGGACTTTGTTTTTGGTCAACTTCAACCAAATGTTAGGCAAGACTACACTAAATTAATTGGTGAACTTAATAATCGTTTTAGAGTTATACGTACAGCTAAAACCTTTGGCGCACAGTTTAGTAGGCGATGCCAGAAACAGAATGAGTCAGCTGAAGAATTTTCATTGGACGTAGTTTAAACATATTTATTTGCTCGATTGCGAAACAAGTTCTTGCAACTTATATAAATCACTTTCGAGTCCGCTTCCTGGAACCAACCAGTACTGGTGTCATATGAAGAAACATGGTCGTGACCCGAGTAGCGTTCGAACCCATGATCTCTGGGTTGAGAGGCAGACACCTTAACCACTAGGCCACCGCTCCCCTTAAAAAGCTTTTGGACTTAAAAATGTTATATGACAGTGCTTATGCAGAGCGTGATCCTGAGACCAGACGTGAAGATCTACTTAGACGATTTCTTGATGGGTTATATGATGATAAAGCTAGATTTCAGGTTGAATTTGTTAAAGAGCCTAGAGACATTGATGAGGCAGTATATCAGGTGGTTGCATTCCAGGAGACAAAGAATAGGTCTCTTATGGTACAGACATACAGTGACAAAGGAATGAAGAGAACTACCAGAAAGGTCAAGTATGATTCTACAGAGGGTGATTATGGGGAAAAGGTCTATGAACAGAGTGTTAATTCTACAAGAATGAATGCTGTTAATAATTTAGGGTCAAAGGTCGTTGCTAAAAATGCCGAATATAAGAAGAAAGATGAAACAGAGAATGATAAGTATCCTCTTGGGAGAACTAAAGAATCTATAGATAAGACTTTGGCTGAGCTGATGAAGAAGATTGATGAAATAAACAGGAGAATATCTGGTGAGAAAAAGGTTTTGACATGTTATGAATGTGGGAACCCAGGGCACTTTAAAAGGGAGTGTCCTACACTGTATGCAAATCATACAAAGAGACAAGGTCACGTGCGTAACAGTTCTTCGAACTTCAGACAGTCTGGTAATAGAGGTCAAGGATACTTTAATGGTACAAATTCGTTAAACTTTTAGGGGTCGGTTCTGTTGGCCGAGAGACGACCCCTCTTCATGAGAAACATGGCCGTACTATTGGAAAAATTAAAGAAAAGGTTAATGAAAGAAGAAAACTACCACCTAGTGTTGGTGCTTACATAGATTCAACTGTACAAGGTATACCATTATATTTCACTGTTGATACAGGTGCCTCAAAGACAGTCCTTAGTAAAAGAGTATTTAATCAGATACCAGAACAGATTAGACCTATTTTGAGAAAAACATCAACTTTATCAGGTGCAGGTGGTAATGTCCTGAAAGAATATGGTAAGGCTCTATTCGATATTGAATTAGGACCCCTGAAAATCAGTAAAGATATAATTGTTGCAGAAATAGATGACGAAGGTCTTCTTGGGGCTGACATAATGCAAGAGGATGAGAGTGGACCAAGTGACCTGTTATTAAGTAAGGGAGTTTTGAATTTTTGTGGTAAACAGATACCAATTTTACAAGTAGGTAAAGATAATCGTGTACGCAAGGTTACAGCGGCAGACCACTACATGGTGCCAGGTTATAGTGAACAAGTGATAGATGTATATGTTGAAAGGTTACCTGAAGATGATTATGACAAGGCCAAAGATGTGCTGGTAGAACCCAACCAAGAATTTACAGATAGATATTCTCTCGTCATGGCTAATACTATTGTTGATATAAACAGTTGTCCTACACAAAAGGTACGTGTGATGAACCCTTTTTCTGAAGCAGTCTCGATAAATCAAGACAGTGTTGTTGGTACAGCTGAAGGCTATGTAGATCTGAAAACTATCATACAGGAGGAAAATCCAGTAGAAAGAAATAATTTTGGTGCAATTCGTAGGATCCAGTTTGATAATCAAAGTACTGAAGTGTCGCTTGATGACAACAACAACAAAAGTCCTTTAGAGGTACCTGTTCATTTAAAGAATTTATTTGATACATCAAGTAAAGGTAGGTCAAAGGCCGAGATAGCAGACATTGCAGGGTTGCTCATACAGAATGCCGATGCTTTTTCTAAGCATGAATATGATTTAGGTTGCACAGATTTGGCCGTGCATGAAATTGAAACAGGAGATTCAAGACCAATCAGGGTACAACCAAGAAGAGTCCCAATTGCATTTGCTGATGAAGAACGGAAGATCTTGGAAAAATGGAAAAACAAGGTATAATTAGAAAGTCCAAAAGCCCTTTGGCCAGTCAATTATGTCTGGTATTCAAGAAGGATGGAAAAGTTCGACCGTGTATTGACTACCGTGCACTTAACACTGCGAAAAAGACATGGATATACGGAAGTGTACGGAATTCCGTATATCATTAATATACGTGTAAGAATACGGGAAACTTGAAATACGGAGATGTACCGG
>NW_026867261.1:0-89899 GCF_026571515.1 Ruditapes philippinarum | reverse complement strand
CTAGATTGCTGACGGACGGACAGACAGGCAGACGGAATGACGGATAGACAGACAGACGGACGGACGGACGGAGGTACGCCAGGGGGTATAACATAATATGCCCGAAATTCTTTCGGGCATATAAAAAGACCATCAAAAGGTAAACAATATCAACAAGATCATCAACAATGTCAAATGAGGCAAAGTCATACAGGTTATATTTTGTCTTATGTTTTTATGATGACTTAAGTATATGTCCCTTTAAGTAAGTTATTACATAGATGATATTTGTTTTGCATGTAAGATTGAAATTTATCACATGAACCGCGGCAAAGGAGTGTAATAAAGCCATTTAATGAAAACGATATGACACTAGTGTAATAACACTTTGACGTGTGACGTCAATTGCGCTATAAAGTAACATAGCGTTATTAAAGCGCGTTAATGTTAGCGTTACACTATGGGCGCGTCATTGAAATATTACTCATTTTAACAGTTTATTGTTCTTATTTTATATGTGATAAATAGAATATTATATTCGTGTAGTTTCAATACTAAATTTATTGAACTCGTTGAATTAAACAATATCATGCTCGCCAGAGGCTCATATGATTTTATTCAACTCGTCCAATAAATTTAGTATTAAACTACACTCATTTAATATCCTCTATATAATTTCACTGAGTGAACACCAGATGCAATATTTTCACGTGTGGCGTAGCGACGAGTAAAAATATAATAGCTGGTGTTTACGAATGAAATATATTTCAATCTTATATGTAAAACAAATAAACTTTCTTTTTATTTCATGCTTTTTAGGTGATTTTTTGGTACTTTTGTTACTAATTTTGCCGCGTAACGTTGTGCATTCCCCCTTGCGACGTCATCATATCATGACGTCACATTATCAATTTTGAAAAATAGGTCTGTTACTTTTTCTGTAATTTTGTTACATTTTTTACATGATGTATGATGACATCAACTTTCTTTCCTAAAGAAGCAAAATTTACGCATGACGTCATTTATTTCTGCCTGTTTTTCTATTTAGTTATGATTTTCTTTTCATCCGCATTCAGATACAGTCCTTCTACAGTGAAAATAATATCTTATAAATTTCACAAGTGGTTTATCAAAATTTAATCATCTGATATATTACAATAAAACACTGGAAAGCATGAAATAAAGTACTTGAATATACTACAATCACATTACACGCTCCAAACATAAATGGAATAAACATAAATCATAAATAAAAAAAATTGATTTCAAAAGTGAACATAACCTTGTTTAAAAGCTTTACTGCACACGACTTCAAGTCTTTGCTGTGGGTGTTGACGCGAAAATATTTCGTAGTTATTTCCAAACTATACACTGTATAAAGTATTATGCTCAAACCGAGAATGAAAGCGATTCCGTTTTTCAATTTGAAAACCATTATGATCATTGTTAATTCGTCTCCGTAGCTAGAGGTGATCTGTTGACTGGCACTTTGCGCCAGGTAATAAAATGTAGTGCTTATTTCTTATGCGAGGGATGGTCCTAAATTTTTGTACTTCGTGCCCGGATAGTGACTAACTGTACTGCGTGCCCAAATAATGATTTTTATGTCCCTAAAGGGCGATATTTTAAAACTGCGCCGTCCATCCATCTATCCGTCCGTTCGTCGTCCATCTATGTATTCGGGCTGTAACTTTCACATGCATTGAAAGATTTTTAGATGACTTGGCACAAATGTCTACCATATTATGCTGATATGTCGCGACTAATACCAATGTCTCTTCCTTAAAGGTCAAGGTCACACTTACAGATTATCACACTCAAAATTAAGACATTCACTCTTTCATGCCCAGACTGTTACTGTCTCATGCAAAAAATGGATATTTAAATAACCTACCGCACTAAGACGAAGTGTCCAAGACCTATGTCCCTTCTTTAAAGTGTAAGGTCACACTTATAGTTTGAAGATAATTATTATCACGAGAAAAGGTTTTAATGTACTCATTTGTGTCCGGACTGTTACTTTGATCTGCATTGAAGGATATTTAAATATAAGGCACAAATGTCTACCATATTAGGACAGCGTGTCGCACTTAGCCAAATGTCACTTAATAAAAGGTCAAGGTCACTTTAAAAGTTGAGGGTACACTTTCCGTACTGACTGTAATTTTGTCATTTATATAAATATATTAAAAAAACTTTACATGAATATCTTTCTCATCAAGATGACGTTTCGCGTTTGCTACCATAAATAGTAACACGATTCCAGGAAATTGTGTCACCTGAACGACTGTGAAAAATTTCAAGAATTTCGAATACAACCCTCTCAACTAGCTGATCAACTTATTTTCATATAGTCTGCAGTCATATAACTGCCTTGCAAGATCAAAAGTTGTTCGATTGTAAAGATGATTAATTCAACATCTACGACACTTTTACAGACATCAATTGGGATCAAACAGGGTATTATTGATTTTCCTTGTCATTCTCTTCAGATCTCCTTGATGAATAGTTGTTTGGCGGGGGGGGGGATTATACCTATAAAGGTATTGTTATCACAATATGAACTACGTTGGAACTCAGGCTGATCACAACTGCCATACAAAACAAAGCACAACTCAGAACAAACTATTTAACAGTATATTAACAAAAAATAAATAAATATTAATAAATGAAAGTAAATAGTATGAAAAACAAAATTATAAAAGATCCGTGTAACGTTTCTAATGTTCTGTTGAAAGCACTTTTTCACTTTGTCCCGGTGGCTAAACTCAAAAACAAATATTCACTGATGCTCGAGATGTGACCAATCCTAAGCAAAAGATCGATTCTGTACAGTCTACAGAGTGTAGATCCAAGACTGTGGATGTAGGGTCTTGATGTCACAATCTCCAGATGTGATCCACCCAAAGCAGAAAAATCGATTATGTACTGTCTCCAGGATTGCGTCGCTACGTCACAATATCTACTATCGTCGCTATGATGAACACATGCCTAATTCAAAACCGAGAGTGAATCCTCCAAGAAGAAGCTAAAAATATAACACAGTAAATATCCATGATACACAAATAGAAGGGTATAAGTATGTCCCTTTGGAATAGCCGGACCTTTGTCGGATTCCTATAAACAAAGCTTCTAAAAATATAATGTCCCTTATGGAACGCCACTGTAAGTCTCCAAGCTCTATCCCAAGGAAAACGTCCGCGAGAACTCGGCCCGCGCGGCCCATTTTTTGTTGTTACTTCCTCATTAATATTTAAACGTACGTAAGCGTCTATTCACTGGTATAATAAATTCAACGTTGATTATATATCGTAGCACGTTGTTATATATAAAACATGAAGCCAGACCGACTGCCACCTGTATATCGACAAAATCCTTCCTTGAATCGAATCCATATTAATTCGTACAAAAAAATAATGATGATGTGATATGAAAGTTACTTAAAGAAATAAAAATTATTTAAAAAAAAGAATATCTGCAGCAGACTTTATTATCAATGTCTTTTTGTCCCCCGCCTTTTCGAAGAAAAAAAGGGGGATATAGAAATAGGCTCCGTCCGTCCGTCGGTCCGAGCAAACATTTTGGGTTTAGGGGCTATATAACAGTAAAGAGAACAAAAGAGAACAATAGGTTCATTCCGTGATCAAAGGGTTTAGGGGCTAGTAGCCCTTAAGAAAACAAAGAAAATAACAAAGAAAGTAGTCTCTAAAGCCAAAATGTTGGAACGTCCGTCCGTCCGTAACACTTTCGTGTCCGGTCCATAACTTTGTCATTTATGAAAGGAATTTGTAATAACTTGGCACAAATGTTAATTATAATAGGATGATGTGTAATGCGCAACAACCAGACCCCTAGGGTCAAGGTCGCACTTGCTATTTAAAGGTACACATAGTCTATTTGAGGGTATATGTCGTGTCCGGTCCATAACTTTAATCTATAAAGGGATTTTGTAAATACTTGCAATAATTGTTTACAATAATCACACGATGTGTCATGCACAAAAGCCAGTCACCTACCTCCAAGGTCAAGGTCACACTTGGAGGTCAAATACTTACATAGTCTGTTACAGGGTATATTTTGTGTCTGGTCCAAACTTTTTCATAGATCAAAGGGTTTTGAAAATACTTCGCATAAAAAGTCACTAAAATAAGACGATGTGTCATGCGCAACACCTGCATCCCTTCCTCCAAGGTCATGGTCACACGTAGAGGTAGAAAATTAACAAAGTATGTTATAGGGTATATTTTATGTCGGATCTAGAACTTCTTATAATTAAAGGGATTTTGAACTAACTTGGCACAAAAAAGTCACAATAATAAGACGATAAATCAAGTACAACACATGCATCCCTACCTCAAGGTCAATGTCACACTTAGAGGTCAACGGTTAACAGAGTCTGTTATTTGGTATGTTTTGTGTCCCGTCCATTACTTCTTCATAGATGAAGTGATTTTGAAAAAACTTGGCACAGATAGTCAAAATGATTTGATGATATGTTATGCATATCATCTGTGTCCCTACCTCCAAGGTCAAGGTCACACGTAGAGGTCAAAAATTTACATATTCTGTTATATGGTTTATTTTGTGTCCAATCTATAACTTCTTCATAGTTCAAGGGAATTTGAAAATACTTGGCACAAATAGTCTCAATAATAAGACGATATGTCATGCAGAACACCTGCTCCCCTACCTCCAAAAAATAGATAAATACAGAATCCTTAAAGAAAGTCCAACACGGCAAAATTGAAAATGTTGCAGGCTCGGTTGATTCCAAGGTCAAGGTCACACTAAGAGGTCAAAGCTTAACATGCATATCATTTTATTTTTTAACAAATTTATTGTTGCATTTGTTGATCTAGCATTGATCATAATTTTGGACTGAATGTCTTGAGATCCATACCTCAATCCTTTGAAATAGCACAATTTTATGCTTATTATATATATAAAACTTCCCGAGGCGAGGGACGTTGGTAACATAGTAACTCGAGAACGGGACCGCAGATTGCGGCGCATATTTTCGATCGTGTAACGGTTTTTAAAAACGCTTCTGCTACATCTAAATATCTTTAAGTATTATCCGAGCATATTGCCTCAAACAATATATTATCACTTGAACCCAATCTGTTACTTTTAAAACTGGTCAAATTTTAAATTTTTAGACACTTTAGTAATATGGTCTAATAGATTTTGCCTAACTGAAAAAAAGGAATATTAAAACATGATCCAATGATAAATATTCAAGGCACTCATCTGGTATTCCTTATTAGGAAATGTGAAAGTTTCCCATGTATTGAGTGACATAAAGAGAGTACTAGAAAAATTAAAACAAAAATCAAGCATATCAAGGGGGTAACTTACGCCGAACGTTGCGGCAAATGGTGGATGTCACTCCTTTTCTTTTTTCAATATACCGTAAATTTGACTGATTCTTAAATTAGCGGATTATACTAAATTTAGATAAGATAATTAAAGACCATCCGGTCGTAAGATATAAAAAGATATTCAAAGGTCGGACAAACAATATGTAAAGCTGGTACGGATTCGGATTTATGCGCCGCAATATGCGGTCCTGTTCCAGAGTTCCTAGGGCTGGTAACTCTGATACAAATTCTTGTACTGTATTAAACAATAACATTAAAACTGATTTTAGTAAATATAAATGAAACATATGCATGATTAAGTAACATGCACTCAAGGCGTTAACGGCCTTCCATACATAAAACAACTATCACTGATTATAAACGGATTACCGTTATTTCAAGTAATGAATGAAACACTAGAGTCATAAATCTACAGAAGATGAAATTTTAGGGAACGAAAAATTACTGTCAAAATGCAAAATCAAATTTCTGTACAACGAATATGTAATAAAAAATTAACTGAATTACGATATTCTGAAATAACACAAATTTACTATATAAAACAACAAGAAAAGAAAAATTTACCTTGCGCAAGCTTACAAATGTACATCACAAGAATATATCTGTCTGTCATAATGACCTTGTGGGTCTTTAAACGTCTATATATGTGAGTCCCAAAGAAGATTTATAAACGTTCAGTATATATGCATAGTGGAAAGCGTGAAACATAACTTTCACGATTTTCTTGCATTCCCGAACGCATGTATAACAAAATATACAGGCCCGTAATATCAAATTTGAAGAACATAAATAAATTTGCACTTTAACACAAACATCTAACTTTCTTATTATTGGACCGAATTTTATGAAAAATATATCAAAATGCTTGAAATGATACCAAGAAATTTAAGCAATAAATAAAAGTACTGAAACAAGTAATTTCACTCGATAACTCTGAATTTTACAAAATGTCGAGACAATAATTTAATTTGGATTTAGTATAAAACTGAGGTTCGGCATTAAAATAGAATACTTCAAAAATCAAATTTGCTTCATGCATAAGCTACTCGGAATTTCTCCTCACCTGATCCTAATTCAGTATCGGATGCATCCACTCTAAAAATGAAATCACTATCTAAATCAGGCAATTTTAAAATGGGCGGACTTGTCAGTCTAGCCTGAAGCGTTTGGAAAGCTATTTCTTGACTTTCTCCCCACTCAACATGATTTGGTTGGACCTTTTTCGTCAAATCGGTCAATGGAACAGCAATCGCCGCAAAAATTTGGGATAAATTTCCTATCCCATGAAACAACCCCTAAAAACTGACGAACCCCCTCCTTAGTCGTGGGTCGTTCGGCCTCTTGTATTACCTTACTAGGGACAGGTTCAATTGATTTCTTAAAACCAATCGTGTGCCCTAAACATTCAAGCTTTTCAAAACAAATGAAACACTTGGACGGTCCAGCGGTAAGCCCAGACTCTCTCAATCGAGTAAATAATTCATATAGCGCATTGATATGCTCTGACCAAGTAACTGTATAGACCAATATATCATTTATAAAACTATCCGAATGATCTAGACCTTTCAAAACCTTTCACAGCATTCTACAGAAAGTCGCAGGTGCGTTTACTAGACCAAATGGCATTTTCCGGAACTGAAAAAGACCACTAGGGGTTTCAAATGCGCTCAAAGGTTTCAATTAATCATTTAACTTCCAGATACCTTGATGACATTTTAATTTAGATAATTCTTTTTTTATCAAATGGTGTCTAATATTTATCATCCTGAGCTACAACTTAATAAAACAAATTCTTGAAATTTAACTACACAAATTTTGGATCTTCATATAGCTATCAAAAACAATTCTATTCACACAAAAATCTATGCTTAAATAGATGACTTTGATTTTGGTATAGTAAATTATCCTCATTTGGATGGAGACGTACCGCATGCAACATCTTACGGGGTTTATATATCTCAGTTAATTAGATTCGCTAGAGCTTGGAGCAACGTAAAGGATTTTAACGATCGGAATATTTTCATTACCGGTAAGCTACTCAAACAGGGCTACCGCTATTATAAATTACGTAAATTCAATAGTGATCTGAAAACTCTTCTGCGACAAGGGATTAGCCAGCCTGGTTTTTAAGGGGATGTTGTTTACAAACTTCGTAAGATCTTGTATTATTGTAATGTTTCTGTTGTCTTTACTAAAATTATTAAACGTTTTATTAAAAGGGGTTATGACCCTACTATTTTAAGACATACCGCATGCTTAGTGTTCAACCCATTTACAATTGAACGCTACGCTTTCCTCTTTTGATTACATCTGACGGACCAAGTGGGAGACTCTATGATGGACAGTTCTTAAAGCCCTTTGGGACTAAATTGCCTTAATGTTCGTCATCTGTCGGGCTTCGTCGGGCCCTTGTAGGTGATCTTCTTGTTGATTTGTCTTCCTTTAAGACATTGAGTACTTTTGTTATGGTCATTGGGTTTTCTTTTGTATGTTTCTACATGAGCATTTCGATGTTTTACTTATTTCACCCTTTGTAACCATGACAACTGTTAGAATTTAACTTGGCGTGGATTCATTTTATTTACACTGTCTCGTTTATAGGTACATGGTGGGGCTAAGAGTGAAGTTTGGTGCACCATTAACCGGTTTAAACTCCCCAGCAGTATTTATGGTGCTGACCGTTCCAAGGCGGCGCCCCTCCGTGTTCCTCAGATGTTTGTCTATGTTGTTTTATACTGTTTCGGTGACTCTTTTGTGTCTCTTGTTGTTTTCTCGTCAACGGTAAGTATCTTCCACTTTGCCCCTTGTTTTATTTTTATATTTATTACCCCCTTCCCCGGGTCTCGTGTCCCCTTCCCCTGTGCCTTTGACTTTATGGGCCTAGTGTTCAATCATTTATTAGTTTTGTTTTAGTTCCTTATCAGTTTCTAATTATTTATTTTTTGGTAGTGGTTTGCCTGCCCGTAAACTGCCTTGTGCCCTTTCCTTCATTTCGTTCGTTGAACGCCGCCTTCCCTTGATGATCTTGTTTATCACATTCTATACCTAACAGTACTCTTCATCAACTCCTGCTGTGCTAACTTACAAGTATTTTCTTATCCCTCTTAACTCTCCTGTAAATCAACTACATAGTGATGAGTAGTCTTAACTTCATCATTCTCTGTCTTACCGGACCATAACACTTTAAACACTGTAATCGGACCTCTTATAGTTCGACCATATAACAACTCAAAAGGTGAAAATTGTAAACTCTCTTGTGGAACCTCTCTATAAGCAAACAACAAAACATTTAAATACTTATCCCAATCTTTTGGTCTTTCACTACACATACTTTTTAACATCTGTTTCAAGCTACTGTTAAATTTCTAAACTAAACCATTGTACATAGGGTGGTACGGTGTAGTTGTTAGCTGTCTAATGGACAGTAACCGACTAACCTCATTCATAACCTGTGAAGAAAAACTGTGCTCCACAATCTGTAAGCATTTCCTCAGACACCCCTAATCTACTATACATATCAACTAAGGCATCTGCTACTCTTTCAGTGTCTATACTCTTCCGGATATCTAGTGGCATTATCTACCATTATCAAAATATATATGTTCTTTCTATCAGACATAGGTTCGATTGGACCAACAATGTCGACCGCTACTCTCTTAAAAGGCAAATCTATCAAAAGCATATTTCCTAACGACACTTTACTAACTCTTCCTTTTGTTATAGTACGTTGGCAAATATCAAAGGACTGACAATATCTCCTTATCCATACAAGAAAACCTGGCCAATAAAAATCATCCAAAACTCTATCACTAGTTTTTCTAACACCTAAATATCCTGCTTAAAGTGAATCATGTGCTACTTCCATTAGAGTTTCTCTAAGATCCTTCGGAACTACTGTCTACTTACGTCACCATTTCCTGCCGTAAATTCTCTAAACAACAACTTATTCCTAATCTGAAACTTCACTTGACGTTTACCTTAACAATCTGTAACTTTACCTTCCACTACATCCATTCTTTCTCCAAATATCTAATGTACTATCTGACTGCTGCTTCTGTAAAAATTCTACATAAGTGATATCTAAAATCTGTGAAGGAACCTTAAGCTTTTTCTTAACTTTAACTTTATTCTGCGACCTAGTTTCCATTGCTGAAGCTAAACTACCAAAATTTGGTTCTACAGCGCCTTCTACGTTTCCGATAATTACATCATTTGTAGGATTATCTACCAATAAGGCTTCTACAGTACCTTTATAATACGGACAATCAATGTTAACCATGCCCATATCAAACTTATGCTGACTTTCATCAATGTATGACACCTCCGAAATTTACCTAAAAACTGATTTGTGTTTACCAAATCTTTGCGGATTATTACACATGTGCATCCAGTATCTCTCATTGCAACTATAGCTTTACCATTACAAGTACCAATAGTTGTCGGACAGGAGTATATAGTAACTGTACCTAACTCTTAAAAATCCCCTTATTCTATCAGACTTCTACCACTATCTTACCTAGACAACAAATTCTTACCTGTATCTCTATTTCTACCCCTACCTCTACTTCTACAACTGTAACCTCTACGGCCTCTATTACTCTGATTACCGCTTAAATTTTTTCTTCTATCTCTGTCCTCTTCATTCAGCTCTAAATCTACAGCTGCGTTAGCTTTAGACGCCTTACTTCTACAATAAAATGCTGTATGTCCTAAACGACCACAATATGTACATTTATACTCATCATGTCTCTGAAATCTTCTTCCATTACCTGCCGGTCTATCATTACCCTTATGCAGATTTCTATTACTCTGATTTCTATTTGTAGAACTAGGTGGAACATAATACCTGACTCTATCCTTATTCCCCTGATTTACTACATGCTTCGGACCTCCCCTAGTCTTAGCGAACAAATCTGCATCTTCCGCTACATCAAGAGCTGAAACTAACTTCTTACTACTAAGATTCTGATACAGTTCTCTATTGCATATGTCTAGAAACTGATCTCGTAAAATACAGTTTAACAACTTTACATAAGATTTCTCCACCTTACTCAGTCTAAGCCAACCTTCTAAGTATTTAGTAATTCTCGCTAGAAACATAACAAATGTCTCATTCTCATGGGGTTTTTCAGTCCAAAACTTTTTCTTATACCCATCATCAATCAACTTAAACTGCCGTAACAAGGCATCCTTCAATTTATCATACTGAACTCTATCTTCTAATGGAAGCCTATCAAAAACTTCTCTAGCTGTACCTTTTAACAAAAATGGTAAGTTTAGAGCCCATATTTCAGGCTCCCAATTTTGTGCATTCCCATAAGTTTCATAAACATTAAGGTACGCATCCATAGAATCAATCTTTTCATCAAAAGGAGTCATCTTAACCTTAGCATTGCCTACACTTAACCGCCTCCGTGGTCGAGTGGTTAGAGTCGATGACTTCTAATCCAGTTACCTCTCTGGCGTGGGTTCGATCCCCGGGAGATGCTTTGGTAGTTTAGCGCGGAGGAAGGTAGTCAAGTACTGGTGTAACTCTCCAGGAACGATGGTTAGGAAACTACCCGCCTATATGACTGAAATACTGTTGGAAAAAGGCGTTAAATGACACAAACAAACAAACAAAACAAAGCCTACACTTATCTTACCTAACTTGTCTTTTCTCCAACAAAATCTTATGTTCAGTATCTAATTATTTACTTTCTACTTCCTCTTTCTCTCTTTCTAACTGTCGAGCATAATATAAGTTCTCTCTTTCCATTCCCATCTCAATTTCCAACCTCTCTCTAGAAATCTTAAACTCATAATCTAACCTCTCCCTGTTTAACCTACTTGCTTCTAATTCTAACCTTCTTGCTTCTAATCCCAACTTCTCCTTCTCAGCTTCTAACCTACTATTTCTCTCATCACGTTCCCAAACTTGCTCGTCTTTAACGAATTGTCTCAACGCCTCATCGGTATACCCTTACTCTTACTATACTAACTCGCCTATACTAGTCATCTTAAACTGGGAATTGTGTCTATGTTTTATACTGTAACACTATACTATCACAACAACAGCAACACCTTAAAATACTAATTTACACTTACGCGAGGTAGAACTATAATATTGTATTATAATATTATAAGGGTAACACTATATTCACTAAGTGCAAACACTAAGCACTATAAACACGCCACTTCAGTATAACGCTACAATCACTGTGTGTATACCCTATAAATAAAAAGTACCTTTTACTATACACGGTACTATAACTAAACAGCGAAGATTATACACAAACACGTACCTCACTACTATAAATACTAAGTTACATTAACTTGTTTCTCACTAAGGAGATATGACCATCAACTTCTAAGTGTATAGTAAAACAAAAGCTAGTAATTCAACCCCTGATTCAAGATAAAATTGCTTCACAATACTAACGTTGCAAAGCACTTACACAAAGATAATCAAAGGTAAATGACTAAATGTTTTTTAATACCCAAACACAAAAGCAAAAGTAATGCTTTGAAAAAAATGCCCCAAATAAAATAAATGATCAACTAGTCAACAGACACAATGTGTCTAGGCTAAAAAAATCAAGGTAGGCAAGTTGCAGAGTGCGTGTATAAACAACTTCCGGTTAAGAACCGAAAGGTCACTTTCAGACAACAATATTGTTGATCTCATCATAAAGTGACACCTAACAAAGAAAATAATAAGGAACAAACTCACCCAGAATATCAAATGTCAAGTATGTGTGATGCTGTTGGTAACCTCTTAGCTATATGGCTGAAGTGCACACACTTGTGTGTCCGTTCCTGAATAAATCAAAGTAAATGAAATGTGAACACTGAAACACAAAATTATTATGAAAGAAAATTACTTTAACTTAAAGTAAAATTTAATTAAATATAAACTTTAAATATCTATAAAAGATGTACCAATTTAAAGTTGAGTTTAAGTTTAAAAGATTCTAGCGTTCTTATAAATTTAGCTGCAGAAAATGAGTGTTGCCTTTTTCGTACAACAGATGAGATCTACCTGTGTTCAATCACGTCGTGGTCACCAAATGTCACAATATGGACTACGTTGGAACACAGGCTGATCACAACTACCATACAAAACAAAGCACAACTCAGTACAAACTATTTAACAATATATTTACAAAAAAATGAATATTTATAAATGAAAGTAAATGATATAAAAAGAAATTTAATTAAAAGTTCCGTGTCACGTTTCTAATGTCCTGTTAAAAGCACTTTATCACCTTTTCCCAGTGGCTTAACTCAAACAAATATTCACTGATGCTCGAAATATGTCCCGTCTAAAGCAAAAGATCGATTCTGTACTGTCTACAGAGTGTAGATCCAAGACTGTGGATGTGGGGTTTCGACGTCACAATCTCCAGATGTGATCCATCCAAAGCAGAAAAATCGATTCTGTACTGTCTACAGACTGTATATCCAAGATTGCGTCCCTACGTCCCAATATCCACTATCGTCGCTATGATGAACACATGCGTAATTAAAAAACGAGGGCAAATCCTCTGAGAAGAAGCTACAAAATATAAAACACAGTAAATATCCACGAATCACAAGTAGAAGGGTATAAGTATGTCCCTTTGGAATAGCCGGACCTTTGTCGGATTCCTATAAACAAAGCTTCTAAAAATATAATGTCCCTTATGGAATGCCATACACACTGGTATAATAAATTCAACGTTGATCGTATATCATAGCACGTTGTTATATATAAGATATGAAGCCAGATCGAGTGCCACCTAAATATGGACGAAATCCTTCCTTGAATCGAATCCATATTAGTTCGTACAAAAACAATAATTATGATGATGTGATTTGAAAGTTACTTAAAGAAATTATATATATAAAAAAACACATCTGCAGCAGACTTAATTATAAATGTCTTTTACTGTATTAAACAAGAACATGACAATTTATTTTAGTAAATATAAATGAAACATATGCTTTATAAAGTAACATGCACTTAAGGCGTTAACGGCCTTCCATACATAAATCAACTATCAATGATAATAAACAGATTACCAATATTTGATTTTGGTTTTTACCTGTAGTTCCTCGCATGATATTGCATTTTGCTTTATGAGAGGATAGTATACTCAACTGCTTGATTTTTGGTGTATAATGGTAAAATTGGCACCGATTTCGGTAGAATATTAATTACTATCTTATTGAATATGATAAGATTTACTTTTAATTAGGTGATTCTATGAGTACATAATTACCGTCATTAAGGATCATTAATTTTTTAAGACGACTGTTTAAAAAGTACTTTTTATAAGTACTATCATTATTTCGCGGACGTGATACATTAAACGTATTTCCTGTTAACGGAACCTAAATATTTCAAGTAAATGACTGTGGATTTTTGGAAATATGTTAGTACTGAGTTGGTATCATTTCAAAGGTTAGTTTTATCTTTAAGGACATCTTATAAATACCACAGTTTTTGATAATTCTAAAACAATTGTTCCTTGTAATGACAAAAAAGTATTTTTTTAAATAACAACTTTAAAAACATTTTACAAGAATGTATGTATATAATAATTTTCAATGTGTGTATCTTACTAAAAATGTAAAAATGTTCACTGGCCGACTTTGTTAGTTTTCGATTGTAGACTGCAGAACTTATAAAGTTACAGGTGGACCATTTGGAGTTGATATGAAACAATGCTTCATCGTCTGTAAAATAAAACAATAGGTGTAGGTGCGTAAACTTTAAAAAAGGTTCTAATGTTTGAATTAAAATGATGTCCAGAGAAAATCGAGTAGTGACTAATGAAGGATAGAAAAAATATTTAACAATTAAGTGTTTCTTTGAAATTCCTATATAAATGCAACAATAATTAATGCATACATTTATTTATACGCTCGTTTAATACAAAATATAAATCAAATCTCTTTTTAAATAATATATTCAATTCTTTCATTTAATTCCTTTATTCAATGCCCTCATATAGATTTCTGGGTTTTCTTGCTATGCTTCCTTCAATCAAAACATTGACATAGCTTTCATTCAATTATTTTTATTCATTTCTTTTATACAGTTCCCTCGTGTAATTATTTTATTAAATCTCTTCGTGCATTTCTTTCATATAATTCCTTTATTCATATTTTACTTCATATAATAGTTTCATTTAATTATTTCATATAACTTTTTATTCAGTTCTTTCTTATTATTTCTTCCATAAATTTCATTTCTCCTTGTATGCTTTATTCCTTTTTATTATTAACGTTTCTCATACATAGCTTAATTATAGCCACACATAAATTGAAGTGGACATTGTCATGACAATCCCCTTCTGTGGTTGGTCTATATACTTACCAAATCCTAGATTATTGCAGATATGCGTACTTAAGGAAATATTTTAAAATAGTTGAACTGTTTGAAATATTTGCTGTAATAATATTAATAAACATTACAACAAATTAAGAGAGATTATTGGTGGATAAAACTGCTATCTTTACTTTTGATGAAAATTTAGACAAAAAGAGAAATTTCTTGAGAGTTTTGAAAACAAATTGGATATATGGATAATATATACTTGGATTAATCCTGCAAAAATATGTTTTATACATACATCTATCTATTGCACAAAGTGTATCAACCACCAACGTTTTGCTCCTACCGCTCCATGGAGTTTGCTGTTAATTGTCTGAATCACACATTGATCTTCTGTTTTCGTAAACAATGTTATTGTGTATGTACAATTTATGAAGAAGTGTGGGGCAGTGTTTTTGATATACATATATCTTTGGCTATTTTATTTATTGAATCCTAAAATTTTTAATTATTCCCCGCCGAAAAGGCGGCGGGGATATAGAAATAGTCTCCGTCCGACTTTCCGTCCTTCCATCCGACATTTTTGTCCGAAGCATATCTCTAAAAGTATTTGAGTAATCAACTTGAAACTTCATAGGTGGATAGACCTCATTGAGGAGAAGTGCAGTGCACAAGAATGATAACTATATCCTGCATAATTTTTGAGTTATTGCCCTTTGTTATTTTTCAAAATTGATTTTTGTCCAGAGCATAACTCAAAAAGCCTTTGAGATATCAACTTGAAACTTCATAGGTGCATAGATCTCACTCAGGAGGTGTGCAGTGCACAAGAATGATAACTTTACCTTTTATAATTTTAGAGTAATTGCCCTTTGTTATTTTTCATACCTAATTTTTCACCCGAGTGGAGCATAACTCAAAAGTGTTTGAGATGTCATAGGTGGATAGATTTTAGTGAGGAGGAATGTTGTGCACAAGAATGATAACTCTTCCCTGTACAATTTTTGAGTTATTGCCCTTTGTTCTTTTTCATACTATTTTGTCCGGAGCCTCATAGGTGCATAGATCTAATTCAGGAGGTGTGCAGTGCACAAGAATGATAACTATATCTTTTATAATTTTTAAGTTATTGCCCTTTGTTATTTTTCATACTTAATTTTTCAATTCAATTTTTTTCTCAAAAAGTATTTGAGGTATCAACTTGAAACTTCATAGGTGGATAGATTTTACTGAGGAGGGATGCAGCACACAAGAATGATAACCTACCCTGCATTATTTTTCAGTTATTGCCCTTTGTTATTTTCAGCCATCAGTATTCACATAGGTTTCAAATCTGTTATCACTATAGCAATCAATTTTCATTACCAAAAGACCTCTTAAAATGGAATTATTCTGCTGTACTACATATACATTCTTCCAATAAGCAAACACATTCGGCGGGGGATGGCCATGTTGACATGGCTCTTGTTTTCAATTATTGCAAAATCGCAACGGTTTGAAATGTGAAACTATCTTATTATAATTTTCAATTACACAATTTCTAGATAACATAAGAAGATTAATATATGATTTAGAAAACAGACATGTTTTATCAATTGTGCTTGTAAGATCAGATAAATACCTGTGAAAAAGTAGTACATATATTAATTGAATACATACAGGAATTACATATACGTATTTGTGTGCAATACTTATTCCTCTTTTTTCATCAAAAATATATGGAAGTTTTTTATCTTTTGAATCATCATTGATCATAAGATATATGTTTTGTGATATGTACGTTTGTTTTTTTCTTTCTTGGTACATGTAAGATCTGATTCCTATGTGCTTTGACTTTCAAAATTAATTGTGATCTTTAATTGTTATTATTGTTATTGTATTATTATTATTATTATTATTATTATTATTATAATTATTTTATTAAACAGGGCCAATGGTCAATTGTCTAGTAAAAGAAATGAAATAAATATTTTGTTCCGTTATGTTTATGCATAGTTTTGTTTAAAATGATTTTTCTGCTATCATGGTCGTATATTTATGCATTCAAGGAAGACGTGGTTATAGTGACAATACGCACATTTTATCGCTGTCAAATTGAGTTGAATTAGTAATTTATTTCAAAAGGTTGATTATCATTACAATGAATAACAAATAATTCATAATGAAAATGTTTTGGGTAATTATAAAAACTACCTATATTAAAAAAATACTGTCACACTCTTTTCGAAACTTGAACGGTTCCGATACATCCCAAATGCCCGTGGCTTGCGTGGATTATTGATTCTTTAGCATAAAGAAAACGGCCCTTTTAATGTGTAAAATTTGCCCGTACTTTACAAACATGATGATAAATACTGCAAAACTAGTCACTAATCGCAATTAACGTGTATTATCAAAAAGACTTTTTAGAAATGATAAAATAAGATGTGGATGGCTTTAATATTTAATATTATCTATAATTGTTAACCTATATACATTTCATAACCCAGTTAACACGCAGTAAATGATGTTATATGTTAGAAAAATATTGGTTTTCATAAAATTATTATGTAGAATATAATTGTCAAACAATCTGGAAAAGGGTTGATCCCAATGAAACAATGAAACAACAAAATAACATGAAAATTGCCCGTTTTGTTCTTGAGAGAAAATGAAAAATGCCCTCTAGCATCAGATTTAGCGGTGTTCAATCTTCAAAAACTAACGTGCACGATGTAACACTTGCAAACAGAAGACATGTTACCTGTCCAATGTTAGCATTATTGGCAACGCCGGTTAGCACCGTCGCCTCTAATGGAATGCTGCTTTTTTACCTATGGTAGAAGTTGTTATTATTAGCAGTTAATGTCATGTTTTGTTAATTATTTTTATTTGATTCGTAAAAATCAAGTAACCAATCGTGTTGTTACATTTGTATTTTCAATGTGTGTATTTTTATGTTAAAAGCATGTGCAATTGTGATATTTTTTTAGGAAATTGCAGGCTCAGTTTAACAGATTGTCCCGATTACTAAAAGTTGGATTCCGAATATCGTTGTTGTCTATATTCATGTTTTCATTTTATTTTTGTTATTTAACTCAGATGTTTTATTTTGATTCGTAAATATCAAGTAAATAGCAACTTTCGTGTAATATTTGTATTTAATGACTTAATTTTAAAAGATTACATATGTGCATTGTGATAATCTTTTTAGGTTCATTCCTAGTGCACTAGTCCATTTATGCACTGGCCAATGTTTCAGTTTGTATAGCAGTTACCTTTAATTTCATGAATGTCAAAAATAATATTCACCAAGGATTGTGTTACTGTTTTTAAATAATTTCTGTTGATGATAATATAATTGTGTAAGCTTTAAGGGATGTTTTAAATAGCAATTTATAAATTTTATTGTTAATTTATAATTCTTACTTGTTGTACTTTGTGAAATAAATAATTTCTATCAATATAATCTCATAATTAGTTTGATGTTAAAATGTTGGAAATAGAAATATTTTATTGATGTTATTATAACAATTGAAATACTAAATGGATTGTAGTAAAAATTGTTACTGATTTTACAAATTTGTTGATCTACTCTTTTTATGAATAAAGTATAAATAGATTTTACGATAATTTTAGAGACAAATAGTATGATTAATGTGTATTAAGAAATTGCATGGCCTATGGAATATAATGATGTACAATGTACAAAATAAAAGAATGTTATGTTATTTTCAAACAATTAATAGTTGGTTTAAATTACAATATTTAATAATCCTAAATTCTCAAACTGAGACTGGCTAGGGCATATTAGATATATGTTTATGGTAGGACAAAACAGATTTTGAGATACAAACTGTTTGTAATTCTTGGCTAATAAATACAGGAGGTTTTTTCTATAAATAGAGGATTAATTTTTCCACGATTGAAATATGATTATTTTTATTCCATAAGATGAAAATAAATCCTTTATCATAGAAAAACCTTGAGTTTTCTGTTTATGATATACATTTTTATCTTTTTTAACATTACAATTCGTAAGACTTTCCCTTAAATTTTGTGTACTGGCAATATTTAGAAAAAATATATCAGCAAGCCACACCAGTGAAAATCGGAAAATATGTTTCACTGCAGTGAAAATAACTTTTAACAGTGAAAATACGGAAAATGAAATTACACTTTTTGTTTCATCAATATTTCTCAAACGTCGTATCTTAATTATAGATCTACTATCGATGACATACTTGCTTGCTTTAATTTGTTGTTTCTTTCTGTTAATACACTGTCAAAGTCATACTCCACCCTTCCAATCGGACGCGTTCATGTGTTATTTTATATACTAAAAGCATCGTGGAGTTGAATTGTTATAGTCCGTTTCAATGTCAAGGTTGTTAATGTCTTTCCATTTATTAGAACGAAGAAATCGAACGTAAGTAAGCGACCATTGTTAAAGAGTTTTGAATACACATTTGACACAATTCATTTATCGGTTTCGTCAGTCAATTTATCGCAAGTCAGCATCATGATGAAGGTATTGCTTTTCAATGTGATTTTAGTAATTAATTGTAATTTGACATCAGCAATATTTATGTCTCAGGTTTATTTCTTTATTCACTACTAAGTTATTAACAATATTTTTTTTAAGATAAATCTGCTTTCGGCGCCTCTACTACTTGAACCCTGGTTTATAACCACATAATTCTAATGAATTTAATGTGTTTGTTAATTTTCTTCACATATATAACCAAAATGTCCCGAACACTGATAATCGTCGAAACGATGGTCTCCTATTTCATCCGCATTGTGACGCACCATACGGAAGCAACTTGGAGAACCTGTCTGATAATTTGGAGCATGCTGTTTCCAAAAATGTTTATTCATGGGCACCAGAGTACCATCAGAAAATGTCCAATCATCTATTCCGGTTCGTGCATTAAAACCATCTACCCAGTACTGGTAAGAATTTAGCGCTGAAAAAGAACAGAAAAATTTAGCAAAGAAAGTGTTCTTTCTAAAATTCTATAAACTTACTTCTGCTGGTAAAAGTAACGATATAAGAAGAAATAGCAGTCCATATGTTGCACATCATCACCATATCCTTACAATAATCTTTACAATATGAACCGACGCTGTGCCATCCGAACCAAACTAGCTTAGCCTATTACTGGACAAGGAACAAAGGAACTTTCAAATCTGTACTGTGCAAGTAAGGCAAAATATTATGTGTAACTTAGACTTTAGCCGTTGCTAGGGGCGTGAGGGATGTTTCACTTATTCACCATCCCTAATGTACAAACTCAATAAATCCGAGTCTGCTGTATTCATGTAATTTTGTTCTGATAAATGCTTCCAAGGGATCACTTTGTTTACAAATTTTTAATGATCAAAACAGAATCATTTTCATGACATATGTTAATATTATTTCAGAGTTCCCGAATGTCTTTGAATGTGTTATTTCATTGGACCCTTATTGTCATAACCGTGTCCTTGACAATTGTTGTGTTTATTCATTTTCATGTAAAGTCAACATATCTTTCCGTCGTGTAATACTGGGAAAAATCATTTTACCTGGACAGTCACGTATAATTGCTTGAATAGCGTCGAATTTCCATTCCTCGTCGACTCCTCGTCCCGCCAATAGTTGCACAGAATGTTATGGCGTCAGGTTGCGACATCGTGGTGGTGAATATTTGTATTTTTGACTGCGAACAATACAGCTGAGTAATCCGACCAACCACTGACGAACACTCTTGTATAATCATAAAATGAAATTTGATAAATCGTTGGAATTTAATCACATATGATGTAGCGTTTATAATTAACATATTTTTGAAATTTGAAGTAAATCCATGAATAGATATAAAATGTTATATAATAAATAACAAATCAAATAAAATAAAAATAAATAAACAAATATTTTTTTAAAGTTTAAGGGGAAGATAATTGTAGGTCAAGTTTAATATTGACGCTAGATTTATAAACCTAAATATATCATTATGACGATGTAAATCTGTTAAGAAATAAAGATGTCTTAGTAAAAAAAGAGGATTTCTAGAAAAATTCAAGGCTGACATAATTCTGGAGATAGTCAAGCTATCTGATCTTCTCGCACGTGATTTGAGTGATAACAAAGAACATAACATTTTTGAAGTTTAAAGGAGAAAAATTAAGAAATAAAGAAGTTATAAAAATGTATTTTTTTATGAAAATTCTAAAAATTTTGTGCTAGAATTGTGTATTATAGCAGAAAAATATACTAGAAGTTAAAAGTTATAGTGAAATATAAATCTGGACGCGATCGCCGACGCTTGGTGAGTAGGTCAGCTCCATTCTGCCATTTACCCATATTTTTTATTCATAAAACTATTTTCAGTACTTTTTATTTATCGCAAATAGTGTTATATTTGCCATATTTTAAGTCTTTTTCTTGTCATAGCAACTAAAGTTTTCAACAAAGGAAAAAAAAAAGACGTGCCAAATCTACAGACTGGCATCTTCCTATATTTCTAGTTTCATAATTATATTTTCAATGCTTTTTACATTATCACGGGATCCAGTTTTTGTGTGGACGGTCAGAGAGTAAACGGTTAAACCGCTAGGAGAATGAAAGCATGGCGAAATTTCATTGACATTCAACTTAATGACCATAGTGTGTCACTCAAAACCGCTGATTCAAAATCAGGTGGAATAAGTATCCGGTCACTTCTGCAAAAAATATTGGTTAATCGTCGGTATATAACCATATAGGTTTTAAATCGGCGTGAAAAAAAGAGAATTGTATTAAAGTAAACAAATACATGTAGTTGTATTCAAATATAGTAACCGTACAAGGTGGAAATAATACATTTTTGTGACAAAAAAGCAACAAATAATTTTTTTCTGGTTGGGTTTTCACGTCGCACCAACACAGTGTTATTTTTAGGGCAACTTATCAGCTTTAGTGGTAGAAGAAGACCTCAGATTCCCTTTCGTGCAGTATTTCAGGCAGGAACCTGCACCTGAGTAGAGGTAAGCTAACTGGATATCTTCCTTACATGAAAGATTCCAAAGTCCGTGTCGGAGGATTTAGAACTTCAGTTCCATGTTCGTGTAACAAACGCACAAATGTTTGGTTGCACAAATAATTTCATATGTTACCATTTGTACATTACTCGGTGTGTATTTTTTAAAATATGCTAACAACTCACTGTTTACTGTCGAACTAATTTCCCAATCTCCATTAGATGAGCATTCTAGGGTCTGAACATCTACCACGCCATTTCCACTTTGTTTACAAGACACAAACTTGGAACCTACCTCGTTCAGATTTCCTTGACGTGTCACGTTTTCCAAAGTCTCTTGCCCTTGACATTCTGTTAAAATAGAACCATAAATAACTCAAAGCTTTGTCAGTAACGGAATCCAACGAAGCATTAGAGTAGAAAGAACAACTATAATTATGTAATTTGAGTGTTGTTTACGCCACTGATCAGCAGTAAACGGTCAAATAAAATCGCTCTATACGGACATTAAACCGAATTGTTATGAAAACAGTCAGATGTGGCGGCATGGTCGAGTGCTACACGTGTCTGATTAGTAATATATGGGTCCAAACCCCGGCAGGGATATATCGTTGTTTCCAACAAGAAAGTTTTTTTACACTCATTGCTCAGTACTGGTTGAATCCAGGAACCGGTTCGAAAGTTTCCCTATAAGCTTATAGCTTCCTGCACAATATCACTAAAATAATTTTTTTATAAACCAAACAGTCAGATAAAAAATTGCTTGTTATAGAATGTCAAAAGCGGATGAAATGTATGCGTTTGCAATAGCATTTGCTTGTTTAAACACCTTTATATTTGATTTTTAATATATTCTATACTATTTCATCGTACCACGTGCCACTAAAATCCAAAAAGTAACTGAAACATTCTCAAATTTCCTGCACCTGGAATAAGCCTGGTAAGAATGGTTATGAGTCTGGAAAGAGACTCGTTTTGAAATATGTTGTAATTTCGATTCTAAGGAACTGATATACTTTTGTTGCCAGTCTTACCTTGTTTCACACACGTGGCACCCGTTCCATTTGATTTATTCACTTCCCACTCGTCGCATTGCTTTGATCAGCATTGTTTATTTCCTTAATATCAAAGAAGTAATTTATTAATACCATTCGTTTTTTTTATTCCTATGTTACTTAAAGATTTTTTTAAAGAAATATTATGAATGAAATATCACAATTTGGCAATATTTTGCAGCTGTTTTTTAAACTTGATTTAAATACCATGTATAACAAATCTTGAAATTTGAATAAAACTAATTCGTGTACGAGGTGGTATTGAAATTTAGAAAGTACAAATGTTCGTACAGGGTTGTCATGAAATTTAGACAATACAAAGGCGCTTATAGTGTGGACATGTAATTTAGACAGAACAAAGGCGTGTACAATTTGGTCATAAAATTTAGATAGTTTATAGGCGCATACAAGGTGATAATGGATATTTATATAGTTTAAATGCGCATACAAGGTAATCATTAAAATTGCGACAGTTTAAAGACGCATACTAGGTGATCGTAATACAAAGGCACGAACATGGTGGTCATGCATTTTAAACAGTACAAAGGCGCATACAAGCTGAACTTGAAACTGAAATATTACAAAGGCGCGTATATAGAGAAATTTTGATACAAGTAATGATGATGATAATGAAATATTGTCAATACAAAAGCACTTACTATCTAGTTCTTAAACATTTTGCAGTACAAAGGCGCCGCGTTCTGTATTGTCATCATATTTAGACAATTCATATGTGCTAACCAGGTGATCATGAAATTTAAGCAATACAAAGGCGCCTTAATTATTTTGGTAATTTCTAAATTTAGACAGTATATTTTTTCGTACCAAAGTGATTTTAAAATTTTGATAGTACAAAATTACTTATGAGTCTATATACTAAGAACTCTTCAAATTAAGGCAATAAAAAGAGGGGTAAAAAGATTAGATTTGACGCATATTTTGAATAATAGGCAATAGCTATACTCTTACATCCGGGCTCTGAATATCGTGTTTGTTCACGATCACACAATGCCCACGGTCAGTTGACGCAGACGTCGTAAATTCCGTGTAAAGCTCACATAAAGTATACCAACGCTTGTATCCGACCGCAAAGCAGTGCTTTCTCCTAAAACACTCGTCAACACAGGCTTCGAGAGAATTTTTCAACGCCGACAAAAATTTCATTTCTTTCGGAGGACACATATTCCATTTTGATATTCGAAATTTAGCGCTGCAGAAAATTGTTGTTATGAAAACAGATAAGACAAATGCCAAAATTACTTTATGTTTAAACTCCATGATGACACTGAACGATCTGAAACTGTAAATTCAATGCAACCATGTCCTTTAAAAAGTCAATCTTGCACTTTGTGATAAAATTGCTATCTTCCGTTGCACATGAATATTTTATCCTTTGTTTATACAGTGCAACCTCTGCAGGCGGTCTTCTATTGAGCAGTAAATTCTAAACTATAACAGGTGGGTGGATGCGTAGAGAGAGACAGAGAGACTGACAGGCACCATTTGCTGTTCAAACATCAAATAATATGACAATTTAACATTTATCAATAAGTGTATGCAAACCATATAGAAAATAAACGAACAGAAGATAGACACTGACACAGCTGACAAGAGAAGAGTTCGGTTTGAAAAGACATATGAGCCGCTTCATGACAAAACCAACATAATGGGTTTGCGACTAGCATGGATCCAGATCAGCCTGCGCATCCGCGCAGTCTGGACAGGATCCATGCTGTTCGCTATCAGTTTCTCTACTTGTAATAGGGTTTGTAAGCGAACTGCATGGATCTTGATCAGACTGCGCGGATGCGCAGGCTGGTCTGGATCCATGCTGGTCGCAAACGCACTATGTTGGTTTTGTCATGACGCTGCTCATATGAGTTCTCATTTCAAACGCCTTTGATTAAAAATTGGCTATTTTTAAATGTGTTTTCGTTTACTGTTAAATTTCAATATGCTACGCTATTTTCAAAAATATGCATTTTTCAATGCACTTTATTCATATGTTTCTAAATACACTACGATCTAATAAAAAAATGTTTTTAAGTGTTTAACATACATAACATTTTCTTTCATTTCATGGTTTTTTATTTGGTTTGAAGAGTCGACCTGTTTTTATTACTAATCTGAGAACTGACAATAGAAATGTTGTAATGCAATTCGAAATTTAACCATATAAATCTTATAAAGAATTCTTTAAAACCAAACACTGAAAATAACCTGTAAGAAGATGCCCATGTTGAATTTTTAAATTGTACCGTGTCAGTAGAAGGTCTTACAAAAATGTATCTTTTTTGGTCTCTGTTTAAACAAATTAATATTTCTTTTTTGTTGCCTGCACACTGAATAAGCCAGAAATGTTAGAATCTGACACCTAGTAATGATTTAAAATATATTCTTTAAGTTTCTTTACTTCTTCAAAACCCAGATTTCATATCCGTTATTCAAAGTTGAAAACAATTAGTTCATCAAAAGGTCATTTAAAGGTCTGTATTTACTTGCATATACAGTTTAAGCCTATATATTGCTTCCAGTGCTTGATCATCATATGTTTGGGGGGTTGACCCTTTTGTAATAAAAATAATTCCCAAATAAGAAAATATGTGAACAATTTTCAAGTCTGTTCCAACATACCATACAAATTCAAAATTCAAATATTAACGACAATGAAAGAATGCATGATATTCACAGTCAATGAATTGTTTATTTCTTTGAAAAACAGGCAGGTAGTACTTTCGTCATCGCATTTAACTGTTTTGCAGTTTAAAAGTACCGATAGAACTGTTTTAGTCAAACTTGATCTGTTTTTGCACAAATAATATGTCTATTGTGAAATAATGTTTAGTCTCTATTGCAATTGTCTTGAATTTCATTATTTAGTTTATATATTTTTATGTATTTTATTTAATTTTTTTTTAATCTTTAATCTCTTAAGACATTTGTAATCGCATTGTGACATTTCCTATTAAATGTCAATGGAACTAATTGTACGGGCATGGTGTGTTTACAATGTGGGGTTTCATGGGCCCCATGTTGTGGCTACACCATGACACCGCATCACTTTATTTGTGTTTTCTGGCAGGAATTCTCATTGTACGGTAACATTATGCTACTTGTATTTTTTCTCTTTCTAGTCTCTCATTTCTATAAGTCATTCATAAGTATCTCTAGCTTTATTTTTGTATTTATCATACACGTTTGTCTACAAGCTTTATCTATACATTTGTATAAGTTTGTTGTTAATAATCATTTATTTGTGAAATTTTGCTGTTTACAAAACTGATGCCCATATGGGTCTACTTGAAAATAAAACTTGAAACATGTTCCGATTGTATATTGTGCATAAAATGTTACATTTTAAATATTAGAGACATAGTTGACATGTTATAAGTCGAACACGATAACGTTTATATTAATCGGTTGTACCATTAATATATAATAGTTTGTTCAAGTTCTTCAATTATTACATATCTCATTTTTATTGCATATAGAAGAATAAAAGTGGAACTAGAAACATAAATCTGAGTAGCGTAGTTGTAAGAGTGTTCAGATTATGAAGATCTCAAGTAATGAACATGTTTTTTCGAGTTCAAATCTGCAACTGTGCACGTTTATTGAGTATGTTTTTTACTTTCAGAAAATATTTTAATAGTGTATCACGTAACTTTTCATTTTCTCTTTCATAATGATTTGCACACATTTCTGACAATTTTGGTTCATTTTGATAGACTATATATATATAGTTTTTCTTCCATTGCTCATTTTCACATTATCACGACTGTGTTGTCTTCTACTTAACCTGTTGGATGCGAATATGTGTATAACTAAATGATCTCAAATAGAAGTGTGTTAATGAAATTCACGTTGAATTTATATCAAATTCTTTGTAAAAATTACTAAAAACAAAAAGTAAAATGAAAAAAGGGCCTTTTCCAGGATTCGAACCAGGGTCTCCACATTCACAGAGCGAACACTCTATCACTACACTATTATGATAAACACATAAAAATGTGTGATTGTTTAGGTGGTAAAAGACTTAGGCGATAAATGGTATGTTTTTTATGTAAAAATAGTATATGAAACGAGAAAGTTACGGGGATATAACACTGGCTAGGGCGACATGAAGGGATGTTTCTTCCAAAATAAAAAAGACGAAAAAAATAAACAACAAACAAGATAATTATGCAACCATTGAATATTTAAAGGCGTCAAATGTTAGAGACGGATTGTAAACTGATACCTTGTGGAGAAAGTAATATTGATTCAAGATTTAAGGACTTTCCAAGTGGAAATAATTCATTCAGCGGATGAACCTTTTGATTTTAGCGAATAAATTGTATTTCATTGAATTATTCCGAATGTTCGTTACCGATGCCCAATTATGAAATAAAGCTCAACCGATATATAGCAGGTGCCAAAAACTCGACTGCTATATAGCAGTCGAAATTAATGTTTTCCCTATTTGAATCAATGAAAAAACTGTACTGCTATATATCAATACAGTTTACAAATGCACATTGAAAGTGTACGGAGTATACAAAGAAAAAGTTCCAGACCATGCGATAAATTAGAATTGTCGACACCCTTTTTGTAAATATCGATGTAAACAGAACAGATTATGAAAGAAATAGCGAATTCGAGCTGAATATTGACATGGCACTTCATTTACTTTCGTAATGGTCATTTGAATAAACACTGACAAGTATCTATCAAACATATCGATATATTTGCTAACTTCACTCGTCCGTGAGGTGTGATGTATTGGTATAGATGTCCGACTAGCGATCTGAAGGACTCTGGTTCAATTCTTTACCAACACCACTTTATGTTTGATTGTTTGTTTTTTTTTAATTTACTTGCAAGAATTAATTTGAAATCGTTTAACTACACCTTGGTTATGAATACCTTTTAAGTGGTGTTTTATACACAATTATAATTTTTACTTTATTACAGTATCTTTCACCGGTTCGCTTTGTGACATTGTGCTATTGTAGTATATGTTTTAGCGCATACACGTTATAAAGGCAGTTTTTTTTAAAAAAACTACACTTATAGTACACACGACAAAAAAGGGATGTATTAGTTTTTAGAGAAAGAAAATTTTAAAATTGAAATGAAAAATAAAACATATTCAGCGCTGAAAAAAGGATTGGAGCCTACCAGTTTACATCTACATTCTTCAATGGAAACCCCTTTACCAACTGCGCTAAGATGGATTTTTAATTTTACACAATTTTAACATTTGGATATTTTCAATAATTCATTTTGATTTACAAGTATCTCGTAACGTTTACGGAATATACCGACAACAGGGCCAAATGTAAGAGTGCCAGGTCAATGTTGTTGCACAATATCTACAAATCTGTAAATATCAATAAATATCAATACCGTTACATAATTTCAACAATGTTAATACATATAAGTCGAACACGATAACGTTTACGTTAACCGGTCGTACCACTATTATATAATGGGTTGTTCAAGTTCTTCAATTATTACACTTTCCCTTTTATTGCAATTTAGAAGAATAAACTTGGATATAAACACGCGTAGTGGTTATGAAAATCTCAGGACATGAGCATGGTTTTTCGAGTTCGAATCTCTAATTGTCCACATTTTTGAGTATGGTATTTACTTTCAGAATTTTTTAAAGTGTGTCACGTAACTTTTCATTTTCTCTTCAATAATGTTTTACACAATTTAAAGTTAAACTTATGAAGGCGAAGCAAAAGTGAATGTATTTATTTTTAACTGTCATTGAAAAAATTAAACAGTATTATCAATTTTATCTGAATTCCATTCGCCACATTTTTTAACTATATTAACTCAGAGAGCGAACACTCTACCACTACGGCATTATGCTTATCGCACAGAAAATGAATGATTTATAAGGTGGTAAAAGATAAAAAGAATTATCGACACCCCTATTTGTCAATATTGATCTAAACAGATAATGAAAGGAATAGCGAATTCGAGCTGTACACTTAGTCTTGAGTGAAGGTAATGTCTGTTAGATAAATGACAGAAGTCTAGCCAAGTGTTATATTAACTGTTGATATAGGGCGAAAAGAGCCATTTTCATTTAACCTGATCAATAATAGTTTGTTAGATTTCAGAAAAATATGTTTTTATGCTCTTTATTGTTTTATGCCCTTTGACTGAAAATATGTACATAATTTATGTTTCATCTGGGACTATCTGAGACGCCACGCATAATCACTATTGCGTGGCTTTTTAACTCTACATGTTTTTAAATCTTTACTTTTTTTCTTTTTTTTTTAAACAATTTTGATTTATAGTGTTAGATGTATGATAAAGTATTTCAATGATGTGTTCTTCACCAAAATATATCATTTCACGATTATAACTACCAGTTTATTAATAATAATACTGAGCATATTGTGTGAAAGTCAAAATACTACTTCATTTATATTTGGTATTTTAAGACATATGATTTCTCACTACTAAAGAAGAAAAAGATGTGCTCATTAAATGTACGCATTTCGAATAGTTACGTAGTGTGCGTTAAGAGAACGTAAACATATAACTTGGTATCTCAAAATATTTTCAGTCACGTGGTATTCAAAATTAGATCTTTCCTTTTTTCGCCGAAGAAGGGAAATGAGCTGTTAATTAATCTGCCGTGATATGCTGCCATTTCTGTTCTTTTTCTGGTAGGCCTGCCCGATTCCCGTTCTCTTTCAGAGACAAAAAAATCGCGACCGTACGTTGTGTGCGGGCTATTTTCAGGCCTTAAGGAGCCAGACCATAACGAAAATATGAAAAGAAGATGTGAAATTGAAAAAATGATGATATCAAAGATTCATGTCGCCATCTCACATCGTGTTTTGCATTTTTGCATCATTTTTTCGTACACACCTCAGGTTTGAACGTCGAACCATAGAAGAGAAAAGTACAAACTCAGAAAAACTTCAGACAAACCAAAGTTGTTGAATACATCTACTTATTTAAATCACTCATTATGTTTAGGAAAACTAGTTCTAAGACTTCCATTCATTGAATTGCGATTTCGATTATGATTTTCAGAAATAACATTAATAAAATATTGTTTTGTTACATGAGAACTTAGTAGTTTTTGATATATGACATTATTAAATTTTTAACATAATAGGCCTTAAAAGGAATTCCATTGATGTCCAGAGACCTAAAACGTAAAATTTGAATTTCCTACAAAGAACAATTTGGGCACTCGCAATGGGAGTAATGGTATATTCAAAAGATAATATATAAATTTCTCTTACCCAATTTTTGTTATTGTGGGCCAATTGCAACTACCAAACATTTCTTTTTCGAGTACTTCGTGAAAAACTGTAAATCTACTCTAATAATATTAAAGTTTGTACATAAATTTTATTACCTCGTCTAGTACATTTTAAATAATTTAATTAAGACAAACCATATAGTTCGCCAAAGGAGCATATTTACTCTTGTATTATGTGCAACATACATTACAACAATCTCAAATCAATTTCAAATAAAAGTTGAATATTTACATTTATATTTTTTACAATCTGCTAATTGTTCCTAAGAAAACTGTACCTATTTTTTTTTAAAAACTCAGCACAATTTACAAGACCCATCTTTCTTAACCTCTTTTGGGTCCGAGTGATAGTTTGTTACATAAATCAACTTTGTCATATTAAGCGACCTTCAGTGTTTCAAATTTTAAACAGGATAAAACAGCATAACTGTCAAATCAAAAGAATTAAAGTGGAAAATGAAATTTGCCGACGATAAAATACATAATCAATAAATAAACCCCTCGATACCTCTAATCTTCCGATCCGCTCTCTATATTTAAATTAGTAAAGAGGAAGATTCGTTGCCCGATTTTCTTTTTTTTTAAATGAACGTCATTGTCGCCCGGGACGGTTGTTTGAAGAAGGCATAACAGTGTAGTGAAAAACTTAGGTTGAAACAATACAGAATTGTACATAAAAGCTTATGGACACTTTAAAACAGAATCATGTGCAAAAGAAATATACTCGAAAATAAATTGTACTTTTGTATTATTCTTTGTCCGATATAAATGAATTTTGGGCCATTTTTTCACAATGAGAATGATAACTCTGGAAAAACAGAGTGAGCGAATGATTTGAAATTATGCAAACAAGCTTAGTTACCTGTCTAAACTTATGCAAAATAGAGCAATTATCTCTAGTCTTTACATGGCAAGAAAACCCTTGAAAACATGAAAACTATGAATAATACACAAATATTCCATTTGAAATCATAATTTAAAAGTGAAATAAATAAGTTAATACATTGATTTCTTGCATATCACAAAAGGTAGATCTATTTGAAAATGACATGAATGAGCTTAGGTTTTCGGCAGGTTGCCTTGGTAACAACAGAGAAGACAGTGGCGAATTCAAGCCCTGGCTTCAGCCCAAAGATATGTTTACTAGCTGGGTTGAAATATTTTCATGACAGTTCTATGCTTTATCGGCAGTAGTGTACTCCTTCATCAAAATATTTAATTGATATTATCCTGTTGTAAATCTCCTGCCTGTGGACTTGTTCGAGATCTTTATCAGTTAACATGCTTGAATGACTTAAAGGTTAAAGTGGCAGACTTGATTAGCTTAATTAATATAAAAAATAACAGTAAAAAGTGCATGTAATAGCAAATAGGTGCTTTACGCAGTACAAAATAATTTACTGTCTTTGTTTTTGTTGTATTTTTTGTTGTTTTTTGCCAATTAATTGTAAGGAATTTCGTTTGAATAACTGGTTTTACTATATACTTGACCATTTCTTTCATTGACCAAGTATATTCATACTGTTTACAAGACAGAATTCAAGTAACCTATTTGCTTAATAAATTCACAAAGCATTTGTTTGTGCTCGAGGCATTTAAAAAAACATTTGTATAGCTTGTTTGTAAATGAAATGATTTGTCCCTTTGTTTTTAATAATCTTTTCTACGTGGCTGTTGCATTTATATGCCTTGAGTATTCTTAAATCCTTTATCTAAAATAGGTTAATTGTTGGAAAAGTTCTTACTTGAATAAATAGATAAATGAATCATAATAGATAATGATAATGCAACTTGATGACGTAAATTATAAATAAACAAAATGAAGAATAGAGTTATAAACTTATCAAAAAGTTACCATTTATATAGCATTAAAAATTCAAGGAAATAACACTATTTTCAACCTCAGATTTCAAAATTGTCTCAGTCCATGGAACGGGACACCCTCCCACACATACCCCGTGATCGATTACCATGGGCTTGCGATAAATCACCAGCGCAAAATGATACTCAAACATTTGAAAAGAACATGATGAAAATATACATTCTTCCGGGAGAAACATATTCCATTTTGAAATTCGAAATTTAGCGCTTCAGAATATGGTTGTTATGGAAACAGATATAACAAATGCCAAAATTATTTTATTTTCAATCTTCATGATTATACTGAACGGTCTGGAATTTCAGTAACTTAAATTCATTTGAAGAATTGAATTATTAATTAAAAATGAAATGTCGCGATATGCACTGGAGAACTTCGCAATGCAAACATTTTCAAATGAAATAACCTTTTCAGTCAATAAATCGCGCTCTTCGGGGTATTTTTATTAATTATTTTTCAGTACACAGTGGGTTATTATGGTATGTTATTGTTGTACATGTATTCGAAATTTGTAAATAGAATGATGAGTTGATGACATAAATATTCCGAAAATCTATTTATAGAGGGATGTATTCCTATCGGTAATTCAAGGTATCTCCTGCTCCATTTTGACCGGGATTTACTAGTGACCAGCGAATAGTACCCCACGTTTATTGTCGTTTTGGAGTGGATGTTTGATATCGTTACAGAACAGAATAAGATATATACAGATAAATAAGCTTTTTTTCAAAATGAATGTTTGTCCCTTAGTTTGGTTACAATAATCAATAAACACAGATCAGCTCTCAAATTTATTGATTATTATTATACATAAACATACAATTCGAAAAAAAAACAACAATAGTATGTTTTATTTTATCTATTTGAGATAAAAACAATAAATATGTACAATAATTGAGAAGAAAGGTACATATTTATTATATTATTATGATACTATCTACTTTGAAACATTTTATGTGATTTGTTATTCAGATGCCGAGGAATTATTCAAAGTTAAAAATTAGATTTTATGAATTATTCAGTTGATTGGTAATTTAAAAAATGATAAAGAAAAATAGAAATGTGCATGTATATGGTTTAAGAATAAACAATATTATATATTGAAAGATTAACCATAATTTACTGACTTTTCCAGTTAAGTTTTGACTTATAATCGTCGGTCAATATGACAATTAAATTCTTTAAATAGTAGTCAACGTAAAATCTCAGTATTAAAATAGCACATAAAACACAAAAAAGAAAAGAAAACAATATTCATAAAATCTGTGGTTTTTTATCAAAATAGATATTACAATTACATATTTTGTATAATAAACAATTATGCTCAACATGGTAATATAACCAGTGTCATATTGTTACTAAGTGTGAACAGATACCTTGAGAGGGGGTCTTCGCTAATAGCGATAACATAATAAGTAATAAAAAGAGCACCGAAACACGAGGCTATCTGATTTGTACGAGGGGGCGTAGCCTCCGAGTATTAATCAGATTGCCGAGTGTTTTGGTGTTCTTTCTCTTTTGTATCATAGTCAAACATAAAAGCACGCTCCCTGTTGTCACAATATGAAACCCCGGCAAAAATGAACCAATGAACGAACATCTGAATATGACATTTCTGTCGCTTTCCCTTTCTCTGCCGTCACAATATGTAAAAACCCCAGCAAAAATGAGCCAATCAATAGGCAAACTCTGGAGTGCGGGTAACTAATACCAGCACTCCAGTTAACGCACTGTGCATGTAAATGTATACGATTTAACTCTGACACATTTTCAACAGAAAGGTCTCCAAACTATGATACAAGGGACAATTACACAAGTGTGATGCTGATCATGCGTTACACATATGGATAATAAATGATTTTATACATGTATATCCGTTGCTATTAATAACCACGATCATAAAGAAATAACAAGTAATATTCTAATCTCTAGCATGCCAATCAAAGTTAATAATGAACAATGTCTTTCGTCCGTTCATTCATAAGTGATATACAATTCTGGTAAAAACCAATTAACCATTGATATCTTGTCATCATATATCTACTTGTTCATCTTCACCTGCTGCATTTCTTGCTTGGACGCCCTTTGATGCTTTGCATCAATGCTTTTCTTGTATACATTTGTATTATTTATATAGATCTTATATGTTATATAATCTTTGTTATTGTGGGCAAATTGAAACTACCAAACATTTCCTCTTCGAGTACTTCCTGAAAAACTGTAAATCTACTCTAATAATATTAAAGTGTGTACATAAATTTCCTCGTCTAGTACATTTAAAATAATTCATTTAAAACAAACCATATAGTTCGCCAAAGGAGCACATTTACTCTTGTATTATGTACAACATACATTACAACAATCTCAAATCGATTTTAAATAAAAGTTGAATATTTACATTTATATTTTTTACAATCTGCTAATTGTTCCTAAGAAAACTGCACCTCTTAATTTTTTTAAAAAACTCAGCACATTTTACAAGACCCATATAACTTAACCTCTTTCGGGTCACAGTGACATTTTCTTACATAAATCAACTTTCTTATATTTAGCGAATTTCACTGTTTCAAATTTTAAACAGGATCGTTTAGCATAACTGTCAAATCAAATGAATTAAGGTGGAAAATGAAATTTGCCGCTGTAAAATACATAATTAATAAGGAAACCCCTCGATACCTCTAATCTTCCGATCCGCTCTCTATATCTAAATTAGTAAAGAGGTAGATTCGTTGCCCGATCTTCTTTTTTTTTAAATGAACGTCATTGTCGCCTGGGACGGTTGTTTGAACAGTGAAGTGAAAAACTTTGAACAACACTGAATTGTTTTGTTGTTTTTTTTCAACAGAAAATAAAATTCTGGAAACAAAGTGATCCCTCGGAAGCATTAATCAGAACAAAATAACATAAGAATTGCAGACTCGGTTTGATTGAGTCTGTACATGAGGGATAATGAATAAGTGCAACATCCCTCACGCCCCCTAGCACTGGCTTGAGCGGTACACAATTCTCAATACTTTATAGTGTTGGCATTAATGATCCCGAAGGATCACTGAAGTGAAGTACGGGGCAACTTTTTACGCCTGCCACACAGCACTTGACACCTGCTGTTGTGAAGTACAACATTCTGGAAACAAAGTGATCCCTCGGAAGCATTAAGAATTGCAGACTCGGTTTGATGAGTCTATACATGAGGGATAATGAATAAGTGCAACATCCCTCACGCCCCCTAGCACCGGCTTGAGCGGTACTCAATTCTCAATACTTTATAGTGTTGGCATCAATGATCCCGAAGGATCACTGAAGTGAAGTACGGGGCAACTTTTTACGCCTGCCACACAGCACTTGACACCTGCTGTTGTGAAGTACAACATTCTGGAAACAAAGTGATCCCTCGGAAGCATTAATCACAACAAAATAACATAAGAATTGCAGACTCGGTTTGATTGAGTCTGTACATGAAAAGCATAGGGACACTTTAAAACAGAAGGATATGCAAAAGAAATATACTCGAAAATAAATAGAAAATCGTACTTTTGTATTATTATTTGTCCGATTTAAATGGACTTTGGGTCATTTTTCACAATGAGAATAATAACTCTGGAAAAACAGAGTGAGCGAGAGATTTGAAATTATGCAAACAAGTTACCAGTCTAAACTTATGCAAAATAGAGCATTAATCTCTAGTCCCTGCATGGCAAGAAAACCCTTGAAAACATGACAACTATGAAATGATACACAAATATTCCATTTGAAATCATAAAGTAAAATAAATAAGTTTGTCGTAAAGACGATGTTATGTTAGTAGGAACGGCAGGCAGACAACGTTACGTTGGCGGGAAGAAGAGTTCATACGACGTCATTTCCGTTGCATTGTTATTTTACCGTTAATAAACATTATCATTTTAGACACAACGCAAAGTAGTTGCTTCTCATTTCACTGACCACTTTTACATTTTGGTGCCGTGACAAAACAGAAATTATGGATATTTTGAGAATTAAGAAGAGAAGAAGTGCACATAAGGCTGTAATAACACGTCAACTTGGCAAATTAGAAGAATATGCGGGCGACAATACGAACTTTACTACCGTTCTTGAAACTCTACGCAACAAACTGATGGCGCTGGAAGAGATCAACGAGGAGATAATGTCGCAGGTAGATGAGGTAGTCATGGAGACTGAGATGCTCGAGACTGAGGACGATATGCTGGAAGTTCGGCTACGCATTGGAGATTTGGAGGCTCAACACCACGCTGCTGTGGAGATAACCCGTTCCCCACAGATTACCCTTGAGAATACCACACTTGAGGAGCCCCATAAATTATAACAACCATGAGACCGCACAACCCGTGCACAGTAATGCCGAAGAAACTTCCGGGAACCAAAATAATAGCACATCGGCTTATAACGTAAGTGACATTTCAATTCAGTCTGCATCACAGTTTCATAAACTTCCGAAGCTTACACTACTAAATTCTACTGGATACATTTTGGAGTGGCAAACATTTTTGGACTGTTACGAGTCAAGTATACATAACAACATGTCACTATCTGAGGTGCAGAAATTTTGCTATCTGAAAACTCTATTGTCCGACGATGCTGCCAGTGTGATTGATGGTTTGAATGTTACACATGGAAACTATTCAGAAGCTATACATTTACTCAAGGAACGTTTTGGTCAGACACATAAAGTTGTAAATGCGTACATGCAAGGTTTGCTGGATTTACCTAGACCAACTTCCCAACTGTCCAGTCTTAGACCGTTTCAAGAAAAGATGGAGGCATATATCCGTGGTCTACAGTCCCTAGGTCAAGGTCATGAGTCCTTTGGAAATTTACTTATATTTATTTACTACAATTACAGAGACGCGGGTCTGAAGTTTTAATCTGGTTGCATTCGGGGCGGAGTCCAAGAAAGTCGGTCATTTTGAAACCGCCACAGTTTACCTGATAACTGACAACTCAGAGAAAATTGCCATCGATGTATTAATTGTGCCGTCCATTGCTGTACCTTTACGTAACCAAATACGAGCTGCTAAAATTTGCCATATTCACGAGGTTTGAAACTAGCCCATCCAGTACCGGAAGTTGACACATTCAACATATCATTACTAATTTGAGCGGATAGATATTGGGAGATAATTGGAGACAATATTATACGGGGCGACGGACCGACTGCTGTCCAGTCAAAGATTGGTTTTCTTCTATCCGGACCACTTCCGGTGACGTCATCAAGTACAGCTACGAACTACATCATGAACATTATTACATCTGCACCAGATTATGATGATCTTGAGCGATTCTGGAAATTAGAATTCATCGGCATTTTACCCGCAACAAAAGAAAAAGCTTCTGACTACCTGCATAGTTATCAGAAGAACTGCATTACCTTTGAAAATGACTAGTATACTGCTTCGTTACCATGGAAACCTGATCACCCTAATTTACCCGACAACTATAACATCACATTAAGAAGAACTCAGAACACCATACGACGACTACGTGACGACCCCCCTTTACTACAAAAGTACGACGGCATAATTAAAGACCAGTAAAGGAGAGGATTTATAGAGAAAGTGAATGTTTTATCAAGTGAGCGTCCCGTGCACTATATCCCACATCACGGAGTAAATAAACATTCGGCCATCACCCCTATCCGTATTGTGTTTGACTGTAGTTGTCGTCAAAACAAAAATTCACCCAGCCTTAATGATTGCCTTGAATCAACCCCTTCTCAGATCAACGAATTGACGAGTATTTTAGTGAACTTTAGAAAGCATATGCCGTCTGCACAGATATTGAGAAGGCTTTTCTTCAAGTTCAACTCAGCGAGAATGATCGTGAAGTCACACGATTTCTATTGTTGAACGACATTTATGATCCAAATAGTGACTTTACAACATACAGATTCAAGTCCGTGATTTTTGGTGCCACATGTTCACCATTTATACTTCATGCCACTTTAACCAAGCATCTGAGTGCCAATGATCATAATTGGATGAGTGCAATACTTAAGAAAGACTTATATGTTGATAACGTGATGTCTAGTTTTTCTGACGAGAGTATTCTACGTGACTACTTCCAGAACACACGCAAATTGATGACATCTGCTGGTTTTAACTTACGGTCCTGGAGCTCTAACAACAGTTCCCTGCGCAGCCTAGTGGAAGCGGAAGAAGTAGCCGAAACTGAAGAAATAACTAGCATCCTTGGAATGAAATGGGACCCGATATCAGACCAGATTTTCTTAGCACAGAAGACCATTTCTACTTCCCAATTAATGACAAAACGTGTCATACTCAAGGAAACAGCAAAGATTTATGACCCCCTTGGCTTCCTGACCCCACTCACAATTCGTGCAAAAATCCTACTTCAAGATATTTGGAAGCAAAAGTTCGAGTGGGACATGTCCCTACCAGATGATCTACAGACCCAGTGGTATAACTTTGTTAAAGACTTAAACAGTGTTATCCCTACCAGATACCCGAGAATTACTTCAAGGAAACTGAATCTTTGGCATTTACTTCCGGTTTAGGCGGCAGTGCTGCCAGCGCATCCTCAGATATTCATCTTCATGTGTTTTGTGACGCCAGCCTTAACGCCTATGGATCAGTAATATACATTACACGTGGTGACCAGTCTGCACGTGTTATATCAAGGACACGTGTCGCACCTTTGAAGCTTCTGACATTACCAAGGCTTGAACTTATGGCTGCAGTGATTGGTTCAAGACTTCTGCAGCACGTACTACAGACGATACCTACATCATCCGTACACATGTGGTCTGACAGTCAAATTGTTCTACACTGGCTGTCATCCAACCGGAAGTTGAAAACATTTGAACAGAATAGAGTGACTGAAATACACAATCTTACAGAGAACTGAGGGTGGATGTACTGTCCAACCGAGCACAATCCGGCTGATATGTTGACAAGAGGAATTACAGCTACTGAATTTTTGAAGAGTAGATTATGGGAGAAAGGTCCTGATTAGTTAACTGATGAAAGTCGGTACCCGAGCCAACCAGCTGTTGTAACAACTGTTTTACTCGCAGAAGAACAAGATGATACACTTGTTACAATGACAACCTACGGAATTCACAATGCCATTGATATCAACAGATTTAGCCGTTACAGAAAGCTTCTTAGGGTGACAGCCTATATGATGAGATTCATCCAACATTGCCGATCTGCGAGAACTTCCGATAATACGTCAACTCTGACGTTAACTGTAAAAGAACTTGCCGATGCTGAGAAGATGTTGCCTTATAATTGCCAAGCAACCACCTATAGCGCTGAGATTACATGTATCAAGACATGTATACATTGACAATAATGGCTTCATTCGCTGTGGTGGTAGGATTCATAACGCCCCTTTAGCTGAGCAAACCCGATTCCCATATCTGCTTCCGGCAAACCACCAACTGACGAAACTTATAATTATAGACGCCCATGAAAGACACTTACACGCAGGTACTAATGCACTTATTACCCATATATACCAGAAATATTGGATTCCATCGATACGCCAGTGTATTCAGAAATTACTCCGGAAGTGTAACCAGTGCCGCCGAGTGTCAGGAAGACCGTGCACAGCGCCAGATCCACCACCTTTGCCAAAGATACGAGTTCAAGATACACAACCTTTTACTGTGACTGGAGTTGATTTCACTGGAGCTTTACATGTACAAGGAAAAACAAAAGTGAGAAGGCATACATTTGTCTTTTTACTTGTGTTTCGACCAGAGCTGTTCATCTACAAGAAGTCTCAGATATGACTGAATCTTCAGTTTTACAAGCGTTCTGGCGATTCAGTAGCAGAAAATCTCTACCGAAGGTTATGATATCTGATAACGGAACAAGCAGCAGCAAATACAATAAGCCAATTAATGAATTCTACTTCCGTAAAAGACACGTTACATAACCATGGTACAGAGTGGAGATTTATTCCCAAGCGCGCTCCCTGGTTTGGTGGTTGATGGGAAAGATTAATCGGTCTTACCAAAACAGCTATCAAAAAGGTTCTTGGTAGTGCATACGTCACTAATGATACTCTCCAAACAATTGTAACAGAGGTAGAAAGCGTCATGAACGACCGTCCATTGACTTACGTTACGTAAGAGTCAACCGATCTAGAAACAATTACACCAGCTCATTTGCTGTACGGACGGCGTGTGACAACCCTGCCTTACAATGAAGATATATCAGAACCAAAAATTAGTTTCAATAGATGGAATCACCAAACAAGCGAGAATACAGTCACAGATCATTAGCCATTTCCGGGATAAAAGGCACCACGAGTACTTGACGTCATTACGCAAGTATCACAAAACTACGGGAAACAATATACAAACGATTATGGTCGATGATGTAGTAATTATTCATGATGAAACCCCGAAATCACAGTGGAGAATAAAGGAACTATTGAACAATTGATCACTGGTAAAGATGGATTGACACGAGCGGCCATGGTTCGCACCAGTAACGGGCACACTACATCAAGACCAATTGTAAAGTTACCATATTTTGCGTCTGGGAGGATGTCGTAAAGACGACGTTACGTTAGCGGGAACGGCAGGCAGACAACATTACGTTGGCGGGAAGAAGAGTTCATTCGACGTCATTTCCGTTGCATTGTTATTTTACCGTTAATAAACATTATCATTTTAGACACAACGCAAAGTAGTTGCTTCTCATTTCACTGACCACTTTTACAAAGTTAATACATTAATTTCTTGCATTTCACACTGGTGTCTCGGTTAGGCATGATGGGGAGTGGAAGTGCCAGATGAGTCGGCATCATATTAACGCATTTCATGAATGAACTTCGTTAAAATAACTTCATTTCGGCGTATCTTTTAATGAAAATGGATGCTAAGGATGAGGTCATTTTACCGTTATGAATTCCTACGCTATTGTAAATTCGAATGAATGACATTAATACCTTTGGACGGATATTCCTATCCGAACCGCAACATATGACTGATTTGTTTAATCTATATATACAAAATATTATCAATTTAGTTCAAAAGTTTATGTAGAAATTATATGTCTAGAAAAAACATAGACGTAGAATGTTACGAATGATTCCACTTTAATACTGAAACAATCATATAGCCAGTCTATTAAAGCAGCACGCTTCTAGATTCATGCTTATTTTCATGATAATTTGAAAATGTATTTAACAGTATAATATTGTAAAGTAACTATTAAAACTTCTTCCCTTATCAGTATATGTCGATATGTATGCTTGTAGTGCCATCATGGGCGTATAGCCTTATTGAAATAAATGAAAATAAACTCTCTACAGTAATAAAGTGTGAAAAGTTGTCCTTTTGTAGTTTCGTAAAAGTAGAATTATTTGAAAATAACATGAATGAGCTTAGGTTTTCGGCAGGTTGCCTTGGTAACAACAGAGAAGACAGTGGCGAATTCAAGCCCTGGCTTAGCTTCAAAAGATATGTTTACTAACTGGGCTGAAATATTTTTATGACAGTTTTATGCTTTATCGGCAGTAGTGTACTCCTTCATCAAAATATTTAATTGATATCATCCTGTTGTTAATCTCCTGTCTGGGGACTTGCCAGAGTTTTCTATCAGTCAACATGCTTTGATCATTTAAAGGTAAAAGTGGCATACTTGATTGGCTTAATAAATATATAAAATAACAGTAAAAAGTACATGTAGTAGCAAATAGGTGCTTTACGCAGTACAATATAATTTACTGTCTTAGTTGAAAAATTAATTGGCAAGGAAAACAGAAATCTTTAAATTTAACGTGTATTGGGTCCGTGGTTATTTAATATCAAAATTAACGCTGTAATAGCATTATTTGTGAATGTAGTCTTATTTCATTTTAGCTTTCAAGTGGGGAAATAGTTTAGATCATGTGTAGGAAATTGCCTGATTTATGATAAACTAATCCTTATACAAAGTTCATGTTTCTCGTGTTTTAAGCCACGAAATAATTTTGTTAAGAACTGGATTTGACATTGTGAATTTGTATTCACCAGTTGTGGGAAAAATGCTTTTTATTTTAGCGAATGATACATTTTTTCGGCCCCAAGACTGCTTGAAAAAAATGTATCAGCTTGCATTACAGGTGAACAAAAACTGGAGTTATTTCATGAGATTATTTTACATCTGACATGGTTATTTCCTGCAATATCTTCATGACAATTGTGCGTGGCATTCAATATCCACAACAGATTACATGACTTTGATACTTGTCACCCATGTGTTTCCATACAAGTAAAGTTGCTTCATTTCACTCCTTCATTTCATTTGCAAAAATGAATAAATTTCCTTTTAATACAATATATTCATCACGGTACGGTCTACATTGCTTGCATTAAGTTTTATTTTAAAGGGCCTCTAATGAGGTACAAAGACCTAATTTTGAAAATCTTACATAAATCAACTGGGGCACTTAAAAGTGATTTTTAATTAAAAGGATATTAAGTGCGATTCTTAAACCGATTTGAGTTAAGAAGTCTTTCATTTAGCTAATTTTACTTCATATAAATGGACATTCTCTGGAGTTTAAGATATTGGTATGTAACCTCATCAAATGGTGTAAAAAATCTCGAACGAACATTCCAGTCACTGGTTGCACGTGTAAAGGATATACATTAACGTAAGCATCAACATGAAGCCTTTATAGTGTCATTTTTAGTGATTCATTTTTAATGTTTTTTTTTTTTAGTTACAAGACATTTACTCCCGTCTTTGCATTTTTTCCATTAAGTAGATTTAGTTAAAGGTAAATAATTGATCGCTGCTCGCCATTATGCGATAATAGCCCGAAGATGTGCATTATGTCCTGAGGGCCACAGTTTTCATCAAGAAACTGGCAATTGTCATTGTAAACAAATATCTGTTATTCAGCTTAACTCTTCCGTTAAACAGCGAAAACATGACAAAACAAATTAAATATTAGTTGTTGTTTAAATCGATAAATACTCTCTACATTTTTGAGAGAATTACATTTAGTGTCAGGTTTTATTTAACTTTTGTACCTTCAAGAACGGTTTCCGAGACTGATGGCAGCCTCGAAATGCCATCGATCCGATTTTTTTCTCCCGTCAAACTGAAATCATTTTTGGAAGTTCTGAGGATCGTGTTTTGTCTTTGGTAGAGTTAGCGTATTCTTTTCTTGAGTTTATAAATCTTCAATGTTAAGCTTTGTTGATTGCGATTGATTATGTTATTTAAACTTAAAATTTTATGAGTTCATTCAACGTTAGCAGCCATCTTGAAACTCACTGAGAGTTGATAACGTCATTTTGCACGTGCGCTCATTCACTCGCCCGTTATGGAAAAATAATGCCGAGTAGCAAGACGGTCGAAATTAGATAATGACCTAGATCTTGTGCTAACCGCCTAGTTTTTGTTACTATATATAGTAACAAAGATATTGATGATCATTAATTATTGTTGGTTCCAGTGGGACATTATTCAACATTTTAATACGATCATGACTACCAGTAACCCATCTATTTTTTATGGATAATAAGGTCACATGTTATTTGAAAACATAAGATATTATAAAGACATGTATATTATATATTGAATTTAAGTTTTGTATATATCAGATCACAAATATGTTAAAAAGTGTATAACATGTTATACAAAAATGTTCTTTATAATTTTAATAGGAGAAATTGGTGTTCCTTAGTTAAACACTTACTTTGTGAATTGGGTTTCATTGACGCATGGATATTTCAAACAATTGGCAATGTTGATTTGTTTTTATTAAATGTCAAACAAAGAAAAAGTGGACATTTTGTTCAAAAGGCATGATCGACTAAACAAATCAACTAGAGCAATCTTTTATAGAAACATAATCAATTTTTGCTTTCAACCGAACTTTTCAAATGGTAAAAAATATCGTATATCATTTTTGCACGATTACGTGTGCCATCACACAGATTATGTGTTCAACAGGTAGATGGCACTAGCCAAGGGCTATTCCTTATGATGGTCGCAAATGTTCTGAACGTATGTTTTAGAGGACGAATTTCACTTGGTTTCACAATATAATAGATATATAAACGTTAAAAAGCAGTTTATATCGCTATATTATTAAGGACATCCAAATATAATACAATTTATTGCTCTTATGAACTCTGACTATGATACTATCATATAACGTCTTGCATGTTATATTGAAAAGGCTTTTAATGTTTGGAACAACACTATTTTCATTGAACGTAATTAAGGTGTAGGACACTTTATCAACTGTACAACTTAATAAGTATAAGAAATAAAATTCTCAAATATGTCTTTGATTTTAGTGTATACATGATGTTGTTAAGCAACATTTTGCTTTTCATGTGTCAATCTTGTCGCTTTTCGTTTGTCGGACAAGGGTGACAAATATGGTCTTCTCAGATGGTAATATAATACCTTGCACTCATTCAACGCATCATTGTTAGAAGTAATTCTAAAATGAAATTCTCCTCTAAACGTGATATATTTTCGGTAAACAATTTCAATCGCTTAGTTATCTATGATTTTGGACAGTTGATATTTAAATATGTCGCCAGTTTCGTTTCTGTATGTTTGTAAATTTGTAAACTATTTGAAACAAAAAAAAATGAAATTAATCTACTTGTTGCTAAATAAGTTATGTTTACTGTTACGTAAACTAGAATGGAAGAAATATGTTCGTTTTATATCATTTATATAGATCTTATATGCTAGTATGTATACTGCCATATTTGCATTTGTATTGTACATCTTCCATATGGGTTAATGACCTTCTGGTTTGATACGAGTAAAACTTCAACTCGTTTAATTGATTGTATTACCACGTCATTGTAGTAAATTGTTATTATCATTAATATTTAAATTTTCAATTATCATTCACTATTCCAGTCAGTTCTTTTAAAGAATCAATAAATTTTAATTGCTGAAATGCTTTAGGGTATTTCGAAGTGTCTATATTGCTCCCATGTGATGAAATTTCCATGTTAAATTACTCCCGTAAAGTGTATACTGACAATTTTATATATGTACTTTGACCAACAAAATGGTTATATTTATTGTTGTGATAAAATCTTTGACTAACATCTAAACGTTGCGCCACGTCAAGCGGTTAATCAAATCGTTCGGAAATGCTTTTTAAGCATCAATTATTTAGAATAGTCATATTAATTTTCAAATTGTAAACGAATATAAATAAAAAGCACAAACAAATATAAAATCTGACATGAGTTGTCATTTGATAAAGACTTTAAACCTAAACCTGTTGAATTTGTGAAATGGTTAAGCCCTACTTTGATAGTCCATTTTTAATTTAAAGGATTTTCAATATCAAGATATATACAAGCATTAAGTTACCAACAAGCATCCTGGTTAGATTTAACGGATGTGCAGACTGGCATGGCTATCTATATACTGGTTGCATTTCGGTTCAAGTCGCTAAACCATTAAATACAAAATTTTGTAATATGAGTTGTAAAGATGTATGTAACACTAGTTATCAAGACTTTTTACATTATAATGCTCAGGATAAACAGTAATAAGCTTATATAACCCGTGTCGGAATATCATATAACATGCCAGATATCTTTATAACTAATTTTAATACACCAAAAAACTTTATTGTGTAGAAAACATAAGTTGACAGCCGCCGTGTACTAATGTATAAAGAAGAGTCCATACATTGCGTCAATTTACACAAAATAGATAAATACAGAATCCCTAAAGAAAGCCCAACACGGCAAAATTGAAAATGTTGCAGGCTCGGTTTGATTGAGCCTGTTCATGGACGGTACTGGAAAGTGCAAATTACCGACCACGCCCCCTAGCACCGGCTTAAGTAGAATTCAACATTTAAACATGAAATAGCAAAATTTTGAGTTTAGAAACATCCGCAGATGTGTTCATACGGCGGTTATCATGGAACCTTCAATGTGACACTTCTGTGCCATTCCATGAAAAGCGGCGTATAGTCCCCAAGTAATAAAAAGCATGCGCCCTAAACGAGAAAACAATGGGCGGAACTAAATAAAATGGAATTTGAAAAGGGGATCAGAGGATATGAAGCCTGCTTATCACAGATAAGACGTCAAAAGACAAATTTAAAAAGCAGGCAACATATCCTAAGGGTGATTCAAGATTATTCAAGTAGGAATATTGGAACCACCCAACTAGAAAATGCCGAAAAGTTGAAACTAAAAATACCACAAGCACAACAATAAATTCGTGCTGAACGATCTTCAAGGATCGAAAATATAACATCATTGATTAAATGTACGGGGAGACTTTTTACAGCCGCCACACGGCACAAACAACACGGATGTGATCATAAAATCACAAACCAAATTACACATGATTTTATAATAAAATAACATAATATTATAATTTGGAGTTCCAGCTTCTGTCACTACGTTCACTACGTGTCATCAATTGTGATAGCTCGATTATGATTTTTGTTGATTGTTACAATGTCTAATAATAAAATGGGCAAATCTTGACGAATCTTTGTTTTCAAAACGGAAATATACCGAAATCTGAGTACTTTAAAAAAAGATAATTGGTTATAACAAAAGAATTTTAAAATCAACCATTATCTGATGTGTGTGTATTGTCTTACATAATGTGCATGAATGGTTTGTTAAGATACAATGTTAGTTAATCTTGCGTATATTTTTTATTACCGTTATGCATAAACTATCGTTCTAGTACCTAAGTTGATTTTGTCAGAAATTTAAATTTTATGTTTTAAACTTCTGGACATCATTTGAGTTCCATTTAGACCTACATGTGATTATGTTAAAAACGGTATTAAAGGGCAAAACACGATGTAAGATGGCAATCTTAATATCAATCATATCATTTTGCAATTTTACATCTTTTCATATTTTGAATACTATCTGACCCTCCAAGGCCTGAAAATAGCCCACACACAACGGCCGATATATTTGGCTTCCATTCAAAATACTTATTCACTGTAATTATACAACATGTCAACAGAGTTAGAAATGCAAAGGAAAGTTATTGTGTAAGTTTTTGGAAACTGTAATAAGATACAAAAAATAAACAGTTTTTGATAGCAATGATAGTTATTATGGCTTTTAAAAGCAAACTTAGATGCATGTAGGTAAGATTAGATATTTTTATATGTCATAAATTCATGCCGTTGAAACATTTTCACAAATGAACATAAAAAATTGTAAAATTATCATCAGACAACAAAATATTGAAATAAATACTAACTGAGTGAATCGCGGCGCACGCCAAAAGTCAAAAACGACGTTTTCTTAGACTATCTACTGTTGACACCGTCGGTAGAAATACCATACACCCCGTTATGAATGAAATTTAAATTTATACGCTACTTATAGAATAAAGTGCAAAATGGAAAGTTTTCGTAATTTCTTTCCGCAATATCATTGACATGTTATAATAATACACCGGCTGCCGTCACAGACGAGACTATCTAGCTCTTGGGTAATTGTTTAGCGGTGCCACACTTTGCAGAGCATCGTCTGTACCGGCAGCCAGTGAAAGACCCTGCATGAAGTGCTTTTCCCGTAGTTTGCATGTGCGTGCGTGCGGGTGTACTATCGCAGCAGGTCAACGTAATATTTTGCAGATACAACATCCGATATCTAAAACATAATTCATTTAAACATATACATAAAACAAAATGTCATTATTTGATATGCGCTTTGAGAATTTAAAAAAATAATTTGTGTAGGTACTTTTTAAATGAAATGATATAATGTAGAGTAATAAATCTATAGATTCGGTATTGTAAAATATCATGAATGTGCTTGCGTACTAAATGAACCGTCTATAAAAATTGTCACGGCTTTTTGACACAGCTCTAAAATATTATTATTCATAATATGTTCATTCAACGTTAGTGATTATGTGCTATTCATAGGAATGAAGTGAAAGCAACAAAGGCATAAAGCATGTTATCTGTAGGCTCGAGTCCTCTTTTTGCGCTTTTTGGTTTGTTCCCAATGTCATCAAAGCAACAAGGTTACACAATTTTCGTCAAATAAAAAGTCCCATATTTCATTCATACTGTGACAAACAACTAATCACAAATAGTGTTATATTTGCCATATTTTAAGTCTATTTCTTGCCATAGCAACTAAATTTTTCAAAGTAAAGAATATACATTAACTTAAGCACCAACATGAAACCGTTATAGTGTAATTTCCAGTGATGCATGCTAATGGTATTTTTTTAGTTACAAGACATTTACTCCCGCCTTTGCATATTTTTCCACTTAGTTGATTTAGTTAGAGGTTAATAATTGGTTGCTGCTTGCCATTATGGGATAATGGCCCGAATATATGCATAATATCCGGAGGGCCACAGTTTTCATCAAGAAACGGACAATTGTCATTGTAAACAAATATCTGTCATTCAGTTTAACTCTTCGGTTAACTTTGAAAACATGAAAAAACAAAAAAGGTTTGAGTTGTTGTTCATATCCGAAAATACTCTTTACATTTCAGTGAAAATAACATTTAGTGTCAGGTTTGTTGAAACTTTTGTGCCTTCAAGAAAGGTTTCTGAGACTGATGTCAACCTCGAAATGTCATCGATCCGATCTTTTTTTCTATCGTCAAACTGTAATCATTTTTTCGAAGTTCTGGGGATCATGATTTGTCTTTGGCAGAGTTAGTGCATTCTTTTCTTGAGTTTATAAATCTTCAATGTTAAGCTAATTTGATTGCGATTGATTATGTTACTTAAACTTAAAATTTTATGAGTTCATTCAACGTTATCAGCCATCTTGAAACTCACTGAGAGTTGATAACGTCATTTTGCACGTGCGCTTATTCACTTGCCCATTTTGGAAAAATAATGCCGAGTAGCAAGGCGGTCGGAATTGCATAATGACCTAGATATTTTGCTTATCGTCTTATATAGTAAGAAAGATATTAATGAACAATAATTATTTTTGGTTCCAGTATCATTCAACATCTTAATCTAATCAGGACTACCAGTAACATAAGATATTAATAAAGATATGTATATTAAATATTGGATATACAAATTTTGTATATATCCGATCACAAATATGTTAAAAAGTGTATAACATGTTACACAATGATGTTCTTTATAACTCTTACAGGAGAACTTGGTGTTCATTACCTTACTTTGTGAATTGGGTTTCATTGACGCATGGATATTTCAAACAATTGTTGATTTGTTTTTATTAAATGCCAAACAAAGAATAAGTGAACAGTTTGTTCAAAAAAGGCATGATCGACTAATCAAATCAACTAGAGCAATATTTTATAGAAACATAATCAATTTTTGCTTTTTAACCGTACTTAAATATTTCAAATAATAAAATATCATATATCTTTGTCACGTCAAACAGATTATCTGTTGAACAGGTAGAAAGGCACTAGCCAAGGGCTATTTCTTATGATGATCGCAAATGTACTGAATGTTTGTTTTAGAGGACGAATGTCACTTTGTTTTACAATATAATAGATATATAAACCTTAGAAAGCAGTTTATATCGCTATATTATTGGAGATCCAAATATGATAAAATTAATGACTCTTATGAACTATGACAATGTTACTATTATAAAACGTCTTGCATGTTATATTGAAAAGACTTTAAATGTTAGAAACAACACAATTTTCATTCAACGTAATTAGGGTGTATGAAACTTTGTCAACTGTACAACTCAAATGATTGTGAAATGAAAATTTCAAACATGTCTTTGATTTTAGTGTATACATGATGTTGTTAAGCAACATTACGCTTTCCATATATCAAGCTTGTCGCTCTTCGTTTGTCGGACAAGGCTGACAAATATTGTCTTCTCAGATGGTAATATAATACCTTACACTCACATTCAACGAATCATTGTTACAAGTTATTCTGAAATGGGAATTCACCTCTAAACGTGATACATTTTCGGTAAACAGTTTCAATCACTTGGTTAACTATTAATTTTGATAATTTATATTTACATATGTCACCAGTTTCGTTTCTATATGTATGTAATTTTGTAAACTATTTTGAATGCAAAAGAAATGAAATTAATCTACTTGTTGCTAAATAAGTTATGTTTACTGTCACGTAAACTAGAACGGAAGACATATGTTCGTTAATATCATTTATAAAGATCTTATATGCTAGTATGTATATAGAGGATATTTGTTTGTTTTGCATGTAAGATTGAAATATAATTTCACTGAGTGAACACCAGATGTAATATTTTCACGAGTGGCGTAGCCACGAGTGCAAATATAATAGCTGGTGTTCATGAATGAAATATATTTCAATCTTATATGTAAAACAAATAAATTTTCCTTTTATTTCATGATTTTTAAGTGATTTTAAGTATTTTTTTACTGATTTTGCCGCGTAACGTCGCGCGTTCTTCTTTTTTACGTCATCACATCATGACGTCACAGCATCAATTTTGAAATATAGTTCTGTTAAATTCCTCTAACTTTGTTACGTTTTTAACATGATGTATGGTGACATCGACTTTCTTTTCCTAAAGAAGCAAAATGTACGCATGACGGCATTTATTTCTGCCCGTTATTCCATTTAGTTATGATTTTCTTTTCATCCGCATTCAGATATAGTTCGGCTACAGTGAAAATTATATTTTATAAATTTCACTAGTGGTTTATCGGAATATAATCAGCTGATATATTACAATAAAACACTGGAAAGCATGAAATAAACTGCCATATTTGCATTTGTATTGTACATTTTCCATATGGGTTATTGACCTTCGTAAAACTTAAATTCGTTTAATTGATTGTATAACTACGTCATTGTAGTAATAGTTATTATTATAAATATTTAAATTTTCAATCAAGTTTTCGAGCCAGTTTTTTTAAAGAATCAATAAATTTTAATTGCTGAAATGCTTGTGGGTATTTCGAAGTGTTATATTACATGTTAAATTACTCCCGTAAAGTGTATACCGACAATTTTATATATGTACTGTACCCAACAAAATGATTATATTTATTGTTGTGATAAAATCTTTGACTAACATCTAATCGTTGCGCCACGTCAAGCGGTTAATCAAATCGTCCGGAAATCTATTTTTTTAAGCATCAATTATTCAGAATAGTAATATTAATTTTCAAATTGCAAACGAATATAATAAAAAAGCACAAACAAAGATAAAATCTGACATGAGTTGTCATTTGATAAAAGCTTTAACACTTAACCTATTGTATTTGTGACATTGTTTATTCCTGCTTTGGCAGTCCATTTTTAATTTAAGGGATTTTTTAATATCAAGATATATATAAGCATTACGCTACCAACAAGCATCCAGGTTAGATTTAACGGATGTGCAGACTGGCATGGCTATCTATATACTGGTTGCAATTGGTTGTCCTTTCGGTTCATGTCGCTCAACAATTAAATACAATGATTTGTAATATGAGTCGTTAAGATGTATGTTACACTAGTTATCAAGACTTTTTACATTATAATGCACAGGATAAATAGTAATAAGCTTATATAACCCGTGTCGGAATATCATATAAAATGCCAGACATCTTTATAACTCATTTAATACAGCAGAATCACTTTATTATGTGAATAAAAAAGGAATTGCATAAAGACGAGTCCATACAAAACAACAATTTACACAAACCAGATTACACAAAATAAATAACATTATAATTTGGAGTTCCAGCTTCTGTTACTACGATCACTACGTTTCATCAATTTTCGTACGCTCGATTGTGATTTCTGTTGATTGTTACAATGTCTAATAATAAATTGGCAAATCTTGACGAATATTTGTCAACAAAACGCAAATATACCGAAATCTGAGTACTTTTAAAAATGATACTTGGTTATAACAAAAGAATTTTAAAACCAACCGTTATCTAATGTGTGTGTATTGTCTTTCGTTATGTGCATGAATGGTTTGTTGAGATACAATGTGCATAACTTAATTTTGCGTATATTTCTATATTACATTTTTGCATAAACTATCGTTATAGTACCCAAGTTGATTTTGTCAAAAATTTAAATTTTATGTTTTAAGCATCTGGATATCATAGGAGTTCGTTTCAGTCCTATATGTAATTATGTTTAAACGGTATTAAAGGGCAAAACACGATGTAAGATGGCGATATTAATATTAATCACATCATTTTGTATTTTCACATCTTCTTTTCATATTTTTAATACTATCTGACCCTCCCAGGCCTGATAATAGTCCACACACAACGGCCGTAACATTTGGCTTCCATTCAAAATACTTTCTTACTGTAATAACACAACATGTCAACAGAGCTAAAAATGCAAAAGAAATCATTGTGTAAGTTTTTGGAAACTGTAATAAGATACCAAAAAATAAACAGTTTTTGATAGCAATGATAGTTATTATGGCTTTTAAAAGCAAACTTAGATGCATGTAGATAAGATTAGATATTTTTATATGTCATAAATTCATGCCATTGAAACATTTTCACAAATGAACATAGAAAATTATAAAATTATCATCAGACAACAAAATATTGAAATAAATACTAACTGAGTGAAACGCGGCGCACGCCAAAAGTAAAAACGACGTTTTCTTAGACTATCTAGTGTTTACACCGTCGGTAAAAATACCAAACATCCCGTTATGAATGAAATTTAAATTTATACGCTACTTTTAGAATAAAGTGTAAAATGGAAAGTTTTCGTAATTTCTTTCCGAAATATCATTGACATGTTATACACAAGAAAGGGAATCATACATCGGCTGCCGTCACAGACGAGATTATCTAGCTCTTAGGTAAGTGTTTAGCATTGCCAAACTTTGCAGAGAATCGTCTGTACCGGCAGCCAGTGAAAGACCCTGCATGAAGTGCTTTTCCCGTAGTTTGTGTGTGCGTGCGTGTGTGCGTGCGTGAAGTTTCGTCGTACTATCACAGCAGGTCACGTAATATTTTGCAGACACAACATCAGATATTTAAAACATAATTCATTCAAACATATACATAAAACAAAATGCCATTATTTGATATGCGCTTTGAGAATTTTAAAAAAAATTAATTTGTCTAGGTACTTTTTAAATGAAATGATATAATGTAGAGTAATAAATCTATAGTTTGGTATTGTAAAATATCATGAATGTGCTTGCGTATTTAATGAACCGTCTATAAAAATTGTCACGGTTTTTTGACACAGCTCGAAAATATGATTATTCATTATATGTTCATTTAATGTCAGTGATTACGTGCTATTCATAGGAATGAAGTGATAGCAACAAAGGAATAAAGCATGTTATCTGTAGACTTGAGTCCTCTTATTGCGCTTTTTGGTTTGTTCCCAATGGCATCAAAGCAACATATCAATTGTGTTTACATATATTACCAAAGGTATCGGTACACACTTTTCGTCAAATAAAAAGTCCCATATTTCATTCATACTGTGACATACAACTAATATATGGAAATCATCTAAGAGCACCTTTCCCATTGTTTGGATCATTTTGTATTAATAAATATGTGTTAATGGACACCAGGGTATCATCTGAACATTTCCAACCATCTACATGTATAACGCTTCTTTTTTCTTCTAAAATCGTCTGCACTCCCAGTGCTCGTAAAGGACGAGTATAATGCAATATAAAAATAATAATAAAAATAATTATAATAATACTTAAAATAATTATAATGATAATGATAATACTTATAATAATAATAATGATAATAATGATAATAATAATAATAATAATAATAATAATAATAATAATAATAATAAAAGTCTAAGAAATAAAAGTATTTAATGACTTAATGGGTCTATAAAACTGACAGAAGAATACACAAAATCAATATTTAGTATTCAATACCTCATTTTTTTAAGAATCCTCTTTCTACTTTCCGTTTGGCATATAGATACCATTGAGTAAAATGTAATGCATAAATTACAATGAAAATGTTTCAGACAATACGGCATTGTTCTAAAATTTCAATAACGGTTTTATTTCTTTAATCATTTTTAATGCAAAGAGACATTTATAACATATTAACAAATCTGGTCCAGCAGGATTAAATACGAAAGCCTAATACTGTATAGTCTTAAATGAAATAAATTAAAATATTTGAAATGATAATTAAACGAAAATAGTCTTTTAACGACATTTTAATAATATACTGGTAGAAATAATGGTAATATATATTGGTGAAAATCACATCTAAATTATACATGTTACAATATAAATCAATCGTGGTTCAATCAACAATTATGTTTCAAAAAAAAAAAGATTTCAAAACTATTAACAGAGTGTAGAGTAAAATATCAATGTTATAGTGAATATGCGTGACATCCCAGATTGTCCCAGATGGCCTGTCAGTAATGTTTATATTTTCAGTCAAAGAGCAACACAACAAAACAAAATCTAACAAACTTATATTATTGATCAGGTAAAATGAAAATGACTATTTTGCTCTATCCATGAGTTGTCTACGGATGTTTCAAAATTACAAATTTTACCATGTCATGTTAAAGCTGCATGCCTCCAGATGACCCTAAATTTTTCAATGAAATTAAACCTAAGAAAAATGTACTCAGAAGGAAAGTAATAATATTCAAGATTTAAGAAATAATTTACATGTTATGTGCGATTAATGATTGATTTTTCAGTATTTATAATCATATTTCTACTGCGTTACTAATGCAGTAAAGGCTACTTTTTGTTTGTTTGGGTCGTCAGACCAAAAAAATAATGGTAGCGAAATTTCAACCCTGATGCTGTTCATTGCAAATGCCGAAAGTAGTCCGCTTTTTTGAAGCGGTTACTTCCCTTTATATGTACACTTACGCCGAAAAATTCAGGGGAGATCACTGCGTAAATCAAATGACAGGCGCATTAATTTTCAAGCATGGTCTAAGATTTCTAATATAGTTTTATTCTTTATAGATATACATGCTTATAGTAAGCTCCGTGATTATTTACATCTGTGTTAAACAACAGGTTTAGCGTCGAAATAATAAGGGTTACAAACCCTAATTTAGAATAATATGGTTTTCTTCAGGCCATTAACATATACCGGTAACTTCACAGTGGCCGAGGGGTTTCCACACTCGCTATTGGAATCGAGATGTCTGGAGTTCAAATCCTAGTTAAGGCAACTCATTTTTCTTTAAATTGTTTAAGTCAAATAAACATTGAATTGCATATCAGTGTTGCAATTAGTCTTATAGCAAATTTACTACATTTAAAACACGGGAAAGCATTGGTGGCACTATACAAAAACAAATTGGTTTATAATCTCACAACCTTCACCATTCTGACATTCTGAGACCCAAACAAAGTCAGCGCCTTCTGTGCTTTCATTTATATTTTTGATTAACATAGGTTGTGAGTGCTGTTTGTAATACGTTTAATTGCTTCCTTTAGGACACTTCACAATATTGTACTTAAATACTTTATTTCTAAATTTTCATGAAAATAAGCATAAATATGGAGGCGTGCTGTTTGAATAGTTAACTACTGCTTATGCCGGGGTGGACGGTAACTTGCACTTTCCATTTCCGTCCATGAACATCACACTTGACTTGTTTTCCAATCCACGAAATATGTCAGTGAGTTTTTGTATATAATTAAGGTATATATTTATGTTGTACAATTAGAGATTAAATATTATTTTAACTAAAAGAACTACAATTCTAACTCGGTCTATAAACTCATACAATAAATATTTTTCATATTATACATAACCTTAAAATTTGAGGGTCTTTCCAAATTTCCTATTATTCTAAAGTTATGCTTTAAAGTTATTACTGTTGTAATTCGAACGTCTTTATGTTGACTAAAATCCTTTTGAGACTGGTCCTTTCATAACATTTTTCCTTCATGAAGATGAAATTAAGTACGCGTAAGTACTTGACAATTCTTCTGAACAATCTAGCTGTCTACCTAGCCTTCGTTAGATTTTCATATTTTGTCAGACTGCACGTTATTTCAAACAAGCCTGACTCCCTTATAGTAGGTGGCTGCAAAACATTCTAGTTTCATTTCCAGAACTGAGAGAAGACTAAATTTTCCGAAAGATTTTACTGTTATTTTCAAAAAATTACTGCTCAACAGAGATCCGCTTGCAAAGGGTTGCACTGTACATGTATTTACAAATAATGAAATATTCATTCGCAAATGAAGTGTATGTTTATTTGTTCATTGAACGCAACGTTGACGTATCTAATTGAATGCGACCGTCTCAGACCGATCTGTGCCGTCATGGAGTTGAAACATAAACTAGTTTGTGCATTAGTCTTATTTGGTTTCATTACAACAATTTTCTGCAGCGCTAAATTTCGAATTTCAAAATGGAATATGTGTCCCCAAGAAGAAAGTAAATTCCTGTCGCTGGTGAAAATTTCTCTTGACGTGTGTGTTGACGAGTGTTTTAGAAGAAAGCACTGCTTTGCGGTCGGATATAAGCGTTTGTATACTTTATGCGAGCTTTACACGGAATTTACGCCTGCGTCAACAGATCGTGGTCATTGTGTGATTGTGAACAAAGACGACATTCAGAGCCCGGATGTAAATGTGTTATATTTTTAAGATATTTTTTTAAAGTATTGCAATATAAATAACCTTTTGTCTTTGTACTGCCTAGAATTACATTTGTAAAGAGCTCTAGAATATTGTACGCAAAAATGTACTGTCTTAATTTCAAGCTAACCTTGAACTATTGCCAAACTTTGATATTATATTTCTTAAATTTCTGTGCTTTTCTTTTTTCCATTTTTGAATATTCTTATTAATTTTAGAATGTAAAATAGTAAAATGATTCAAATAATTTAAAATATATCAATAACTTTCTTTGCATATCAAGGAATCAATAAATGCGGATCAAGGCAATGAATGCGCCGAATGGCAAGCGCATCAACCAACCGGAACCGGTAGCACGTGTTCGAAACAAGGTAAGACATCGAAAAATCCAATTTCTGTTCTAATCAAGCGAATACACCGTAGTGAACGTGTTACAGTATCGCGTTTTTCGGTTACAGTTTAGAATTTTCAAGATGAAGGATAATTTGTGGGGAAGTATTGATGTTTATTCCGGTACATACTAGTAGTAGTTTGGTTTCTAAAAGATGTTTTGTGCTTTGCTTGTAAGGAAGAGAATCCGGAATCTAGTCATATATTTCCTCCGTCCCTGCATCGCAGATTTGTCTCTATATTGTCTCATAAATATGCAGATTTGACAGTTTGAAAATTTGAATTGAGAGACCAACACATGTTTCTCCCATTCCTACGGTGGAATAGCAGACGCATATAAATTCGAAAAGAATGCTTATTTGTGTATGTAATTATTGTTATAAGTGACACGTATTGCAATGAAATTGTTTATAATCTGTTCAATAAGAACAAGTCCTCTTTTTCTTAGCATAAGACATATTTTTTTATTTCATTCTTCTTCTTTTTTAAAGCTACACGCCTCCAGATGAGCTAAAATATTTCAAGAAAAACAAACTTGAAGAAAATATACTCAGACTTTAAGAAATGTGTCATAAATTCAAAATTCAAGTAATACATGTTGTATGCGATGAATGACGCAATATATTGGGCTATTTCTGAATATTTTGACTTCTGTCACGCAATTCACGCAGATTGTAAGTGCCGCTTGCAATGTGTAAATTACTTTATATTTGTTCACTTCACAACATAATAATTTTAAATTCATTTTTACAATTTTAATAAAAATGCGCATGAGTCTGGAGGCATGCTGCTTAAATAATGAAATCATTTGTGATACAATTTTATTGCGTGCGTTTTTGTAACGCCTCAACATCCATATAAAAGTAACCGATTCTAATATTCGCTGCTATTAAGGAATTTCAGTGCTTTGATAAATTAATACATTTACTCTAACAGAATGTCAAAGACCAGAGATTTTGGAAAATGAGGTTCGTCAAGGTAATATGAATGAAATAGGCTCCAAGATGATTGTCTCGTGTAAACAAAATGGAAATGGTGTGGTAGATGTTCAGACGCTAGAATGCTCGTCTAGCGGAAAATGGGAAATTAGATCGACAGTAGACAGTGAGTTGTTTCTTATTTATTTAATTCTGTGTTGCACATGAGCCACTAGAAAGATTTATGAAATATAGTCAAAAGCCACTCAATGAAATCAAAATATGAAAATACAAAGATAACAAATAAGACATTTATGACTTATCATTATGATAAACTGCCTCCTTATATTCAATCATTCCATGTTCAAATATATGGAGGGCGATCGTTGCCAAAATTCCAGACATGTAATGTGTTCCTTTTGAAAACTACTTTTGAAAATGCGAACATGTATGTCTAGCATTTTTGATTGCATTCATGCACAGCAAATGATATGCCTCTTAATCCAATCTTTTAATTGAAGGCACCCGCTTTTAAATAACAAGTTTACATGTAAATCTTAACAACTGACCTAACACACATTTACAAGTTCGTATCTACCATTGCATATAATACATAAGCATGTTTACACACTTGTTAATATATATATGTATCTGAAAAACACAAATGAAATGTAAAACTCGAATGCAGAAAATATAATTTAATAAAACGTGTTTCCAGTCGTAGAACTACAACAGTACATTTACACAGTTACATGTTTAAAATGACAAAAGTAGATTCTCAAAGTTAAACGATTTTAAGTCATGCATGACGCCCCGCCCCTCTCTGAGTACTTACGATCTTCTATCACGGAAATGTACGGACAGGTATAATACCCGTCGCCTCTCTCCTATTTCTCAATAAAGTGAAGGAAAACACGGCGTCCATTCTAACTTTTTTTATTTCTATAAAAAGTCCAATATAATTTGTATCAAATGAAAGATTACTCCATAAGCTTTCTATGAGTGCCTCGGAAATAAAAATGAATTAAATAGATGTATTGATTTTTTTGTTGTTTTTTTTTTAGTCTGAAAATAACACTCTCGAATTGGTAAGAAAAACACGGCGTTCCCTCCAAACTTTTTTTTTATTTCGTAATATATTTTGATACTTTTGGATTGAAATAAAAGTGTGATTAATACGATTTATGATATATAATTATATAATGCCTCAAAATAAAAAGGAATTAAATCAAAATGAATTAACTTTTCGTTAAAAAGTTTATCATGTTATTTTCTGTAAAATAGAGAAAATAAGAATCTCTAAAGAACGCTCAAAACGACAAAATTGAGAATGTTGCAGGCCGGTTTGATTGAGCCTGCTCATGGACGGTAATGGAAAGAGCAAGTTATCGCCACGCCCCCTAGCACCGGCTTAAGCAAAATTCAACATGAACTGGTACAATTTTGAATTTTGAAACATCCGCAGATGTGTTAACATGGTGATTATCATGGAACCTTCAATGTGACACGTAAGTGCCATACCATGAAAAACGGCATATGATCCCCAAGTAAAAAAAACAAAACACACTCTGAAATTCAGTAAGAGAAACATGGCGCCCCCTACTTACTTTTTTATTTCTTGGTCAATTTTGATAATTTTAGAATATTATAAACAAGATCATCAAGGAAAGGCGGCGTTGATAATTTTAGACTCAAGTAAAAAATTCTGGAAACAAAGTGATCCCTCGGAAGCATTAATCACAACAAAATTACATAAGAATTGCAGACTCGGTTTGATTGAGTCTGTACATTAGAGATAATGAATAAGTGCAACATCCCTCACGCCCCCTAGCACCGGATTGAGCGGTACTCATTTCTCAACACTTAATAGTGCTTAAGAATCCTTAATGAACTTTCTAGTAATGCCTTAAAAATGAAAATTAATTACGTAAAAGTATTAAAAATTTTGTTTCTAACTTATCGTTGTTTTTTTTTTCTCTTAAATCCACACTCATATATTCGGAAAAAAATAACGTCGCTTCCTTTAGATACTTTATTCAAAAAAGAAAATAAATATTGAATGAAGTTAAGACCATAAGTTTTGAACAAGTATATTAAAAATCTGGAAACAAGGTGATCCCTCGGAAGCATTAATCACAACAAAATTACATAAGAATTGCAGATTCGGTTTGATTGAGTCTGCACATGAGGGATAATGAACAAGTGCAACATGCCTCACGCCCCCTAGCACCGGCTTGAACGGTACTCAATTCTCAACACTTAATAGCGCTGGCATCAATGATCCCGAAAGACCAGAAAAATATAACAAAACTGAAGTGAAGTACGGGGCAACTTTTTACAGCTGTCTCACGGCACTTGAAACCTGCTGTTGTGAAGTATAAAAATCTGGAAACAAAGTGATCCCTCGGAAGCATTAATCACTACAAAATTACATAAGAATTGCAGACTCGGTTTGATTGAGTCTGTACATGAGGGATAATGAGCAAGTGCAAAAAGTTTTTATTCATACTGAAAATACCTTATTAAAGATTGTACATATGTGCTACGGATAAGTATTTTCTTGATTTCGGAAAGGAAATCTCGGTGGCCGCTTTAAAATATACTTGCATAGTTTTTGTTGAAAACGAAATTTGTGCTAATACATTTTTCAATGATACCAAATTGGGTGGTTTTTTACATTATTAATAAAATTAATCCCTTGAAGTTGGTCATTGTTTCCCATCGCTGATGTTTCTCAGGAATATATGATAAACAAGATCAACAAGGAAAGGCGGCGCTCAATGAACGCAACCCCACATGACCCAGCAACAAGAACAAGTGGCAAGAAGCCAAGGCGGACCCAAAACAAAACACAGGACAGGGCACTAGGCAGAGCACGGACAGGCTAATCACTAAAATGATAAATAATTTGTAACTGATAAAAACACGATGTTAAAAATAAGGTAATGCATAAGTTATCTTCATCATAAATGGTAAAATCAGCAATTTTCAAGTGATGTTGCTACTGACAAAACTTTTGTAACAAACGTAACATATATATTTTATGAAAAATGCCGTATGTTGTCCTTCAGTTTTATTTAAAAATATGGGAGAGGCGCCGTTTTATACCTGTCCGCAATAGAAGTTCGTAAATACTCCGAGAGGGGCGGGGCGTTATGCTTGACTTAAAATCGTTTAACTTTGTGAATCTACTTTTGTCATTTTAAACATGTTACTGTGTTAACGTACTCTTGTAGTTCTACAACTGGTAACACGTTTTCTTAAACTCTATTTTCCGTATTCGAGTTTTACGTTTCATTTTTATATTTCAGATCTATAAGTGTGCAAACATGCATATGTATTGCATGCAATGGAAGATACGAACTTGTAAATTTGTTGTCGTTTTAGATGTTAGGTCAGTTGTTACGATATATATGTAAACTTGTTATATAAAGGCGGTAACCTTCAAATAAAAGATTGAATTAAGAGGTTTACAATAAAAATGGTAGGCATACAAGTTCGCATTTTCAAAAGTCATTTTAAAAAGGAACACTTTACATGTCTGGAATTTTGGCAACGAACGCCCTCCATACAAATAACATGCTAAAGTCCGTATACATATTCAAATGAAAGCGCTAATAATAGAAATTATCTAAGTGCGTTTTCAAAATGTACAGTTTTATGTACTAGAATGAATAAAAAGTCAACAAATGTCAAAATATAGCTTCGCCTAATATATATTGTACATGTATTGCAAAATGACGATTCATAGAAGTTATTCAATGAGTGTAGATTTTATACTAAATTCATTGAACGAGTTAGATAAATCATAAATATGCAAGCTTCTGGCGAGTTCAATAAATTTAATATTGAATATACACAAATATAATATTCTAACAATCACATATCCAAAATAAGAACGGTTTAAGAACAGCTATAATAGTCATTTTCCATTGAAGCGCCTATAGTGTTATGCTTTTACGCTATGTCTATATGTAAAGGTTCAGTTACAAAGACGGTCGGTCCCGAACCGGTCATTTAATTTTAAATTTACTCGCTGTTATGATCGCTTGACATGCGTGATTTTATTTCTGGTTTTCTGTGTAAACGGCAATCGGTGACAGAAAGCAAACTCAAACGAGATTGGATTGGTGATAAAAATGTTGAAATACTATCGGTTTTTATCGTTTGTAAATTGGAGCTAAATCGGGCGTAACGTTGATTAATTGGTGTTTGATAGCTAGTCATCAGTGGTTGTATCATAGTTTGGGGACCTTTCTGTTGAAAATGTGCCAGAGTTAAATCGTATACATATACATGCACAGTGCGTTAACTGGAGTGCAGGTATTAGTTACCCGCACTCCAGAGCATGCCTATTGATTGGCTAATATTTGCTGAGGTTTACTTATTGTGACGGAAGAGAAAGGGAAAGCGATAAATATGTCTTTTTCAGATGCTCGTTCATTGGCTCCTTTTTTCTTGGGTTTTATATTGTGACAACAGGGAGCGTGATTTTATGTTTGACTATGATACAAAACAGAAAGAACATCAAAACACTAGGCAATCTGATTAATACCCGGTGGCTACGCCCCCTCGAACAAATCAGATACCCTCGTGTTTCGATGCTCTTTCTATTACTTTTATAACACTTTCCGTCAGATATGGCCGGTGATTCATATTTTGTTATCTTTGTCCGATCGGCAATATCGATGATTTAGAGCTTGCATATCTCGTGATATAAGTGCTGTCGGTTATTTGTAAAATATTTTCACCGATCGAGAATTTTAAACATGTTTAAAAATCCCAATCGGTAATGTTCACCGATAAAACTTATCTTTCCCAAATAGCACTTGATAGGTGAAAAACAGGTGACCAATAGGTGATATCGGTGTTAGATACGTCGTCACCGGTTCACTTCATAATTTGGCTAAACAAATCTACCGATCTCTATGTAACTGGGGTGTAAACATGTTTAAATATCTCGATATACATACGAGGGTTGTTCGGGAACTTCTGAGAATTGTTTTATAGCACACGTTGTAGTCGGGTTAGCGTAAATATAAATATATACGCATTTATTTCAATATATACTGTACAGTATCTGAAAATATCATCATCATACACACAGAAACTAAAACATAATAAAAATAGTAAATAACCATATAACAAACACCCGGAGCACGCCGAAGTCATTTGCAACGTTATGCGACGTTAAAGTCCATCGATCGTCACACCTTTTTATCGTGGTCACCTGCAATTTCGATGCATTTCCTGTGTCGGCTGATCCACTTATTGTATGTTTCTTTTGTAAGTATTCCGTGTACAGTAGAAACTGATACGCAAAGTTCATCTGCAATAGCCCTAACTGTCGTTCTTCCGTCACATGTCTAAATATAGAACGTCAAACAGTGATTTTATAGCATAATAACACACACTTTCGGTTCTTCTATGTTCAATAGGGAAAAATGCGGGTCGTGTTAGAATATTTCTTAATTATTAGTGTAGCGCGTTATACCTTTCTTTAGAGTCGGACTGCTCCGGTGCGGCGTTATAGTGTTGCTATGGTTACTGCTATTTCCGGCTATTGTTGTCTGATTCTATTCAATTTTTAGGAATAGTTCCGTGATATGCTAATCTTAGTATGTGCAAAATATTACGTCTAAGAAACAAAAAATAAAGGAGATATGACAAAATTCCCAGAACTTCCCGAACAACCCTCGTATATATAATTTCACTTAAATTTGGTATACCACCTCAATTATAACATACAGGATCTTTTGGAACGTTATAAATAGAATATTATTTTGATTTAGGGTCACTCGTTCAATAAATTCAATATTGCATCTTCACTTATTCATTATCCTCGGGCTTGTGTGATAAATATTAAGCTGAAATACTATCACTTTTCTCTTTTGAGGGTTTTTTTTTGTCAACCTTTATTGTGTTCCCTTTTATCGCCCTTTTATCGCTGGGCATTTAATTGCCCATTGGGAGGCTTTCGGACGTTTTACCCAAAGTTAATCAAGGGTCTGTTTGATCAAGGGATTTGGTCTGGATATTTAATCCGTTCTAAAACTACCAATTAACGGATTTTGTTAATATAAAAAAAACAGCAAGGAAAGATATTAGCTTTTATAAGTGCTATTCGGCAATGCGACTCGGGATCGTAACCAATACACGTAATGTTGCTGGATATACCAGTATAGTAGACTTTCCGATCGCTGTACTTTTCATCATTATGGGCATGATCATCATCATTTGTTTATGATAATATTTATCATAATACTTATGATTACATATGTAAATATATATATCAAAAGAAGATTGGATTCGTTTTCCGGTGACAAAATGATTTCAGTTTTTGAATCCCCCCCCACACTGTTTCATCAATTTTATTTTCCTTTTATTATGATACCAGTGTGTTCGTCAGTGGTTGTTCGGATGACTCAACTGTATTGTTCACTGTCAAAAATACAAATATTTACCACCACGATGTCACAACCTGACGCCGCAAACTCCAGCGCAATTATTGGCGGGAAATTGGTCAAAATCGACGAGGAATGGAAATTCGACGCTATTCAAGCACTAATACGTGACTGTCCAGGTTCAAAATTATATGTTTACAATAGACTAATGCACTAGTACAAAAAATATGTTAGCTGATTTGTGCCATGTCGTATTTCCGCTTTGTGGGGATTCAGACGAAAACATAAGAAATATTAAGTATCTTTAATAAAATTGTCCACTGTGCCATAAACATGGCATATTGTTTTTTTTTTCAGAACATACATAAATATTTCATACGTAAACTCTGAACTACAAGGCTTTAATATGAAACAACTAAATATTAGGTTACAACTTCTTTCCTTTTTTTATAATATGTTATAAAATTTCGAATGTTCAATGAGATTCCCAGATCTCACTTTTTGTAATGGCCAATCAACGTTTTATCTGAGAGGCCAGTGTTGGCTGACGTTTCTTGGAGAACAAATTGGGCGGCATGCACCTTGTGGACTTTTTCTTTATGATATTTTTGCACACACCAAAACGGCGCTTGGCTTTGGAAATTTGTTCAATAATTTTGTTACAGAGGCCCAGTATTAAAGGGGACACCACTGGAGGTTTTGTGACATGACAGGAATAGAAATAATTTTCGGGAAAACGATGTTTTATTTGATACAGAAGTAAAGAAAAACTTGCGTCTAAAATTATTCTTAATGTAAAACAACAGAAATTGAATAGCGTAGCAAATCAAATCGGGCTATGGACAGCACGAAATACAAATACGATCTTCATCATTTCTTATTATATTTGTTTTAAATTGTTTATTATCTTTTATAAATATTTCTGTTTTGAGTGCCCAGCTGGTATATATAAGAAATCAAAATTTTATTATTTTATGCTTTTGAACTATATATATAATGTAGTTCCTTTCACAAAAGTTTGAAATACAAAAAGAAAACGTGTAACTAGTTGTCTAATTTTTCTTATTGCATATCGTTACCTATACCGGCATAGGTTTTTGCAATGTGTTGAAGATTGTTTACTACGTTGTTGTTTATTTTGTTCTCTTTCAGGTCTAAATACTGGCCAGTACTGGGTAGATGGCTACAACGAAAGAAACAATGTAGATGAATGGAAATTTTCAGACGATACTTTGGTCCCCATGGACAAACATTTCTGGAAAGAGCATGCTCCAAACGAAAAGGAAGGTGATCCATTTTGCATTCGTATGGTACGTCACAGTGGTGATGAAATAGGGGACCATCGTTTCGACGATACCAAGTGCTCGAATACATTTGGTTATATATGTGAACAAAATTAACATTAAACCAAATGCAAATGTATCGTGATTAGCTCACTTTGGTTGGACACAGTAATCACATATTTTCATGTTCCAAAACCCGAACAGGATGTCATACTGTGCTTGTGATAATTGAGCCGCGTCATAACAAAACCAACATAATGGGTGTGCGACCAGCATGGATCCAGACCAGCCTGCGTATCCGCGCAGTCTGATCAGGATCCATGCTGTTCGCTTACAACTCTATAACAAGTAGAGAAAACGATACTGACAGCGAACAGCATGGACCCTGATCAAACTGCGCGGATGCGCAGGCTGGTCTGGATCCATGCTGGTCGCACACCCATTATGTTGCTTTTGTCGTGACGCGGCTCATATGTTTTCTAGGAATACGTTCTTGTAATCTAATCTTTGTTTTCCTTGATATTGTGCAATACTAATTTTATTCAAAACGAAGTCTTTTCCTTTTGGGTATTGAGCTGAAATGTCCTTTATTTAGCAGGAAGTTCTATAAATAAAACACAAAGCAATACTTTTTTAACTCTAAGTTGAACATTATATGACCTTGCAATATGGCGTTATATATTGATAATTACAATATATAAAGTTTAAAGTGAATATCTTTTACACTTTTTTTCTAAGAAAATAGTCTATTTTAAAAAGATCTTATAACATGTAACAGCTAGTAGACAGGACTGACTTTGAGAATTTGGCTCCCTATAAGATGCTAGAGGCATTTTGTAGTACAAGTGGTATCTTGGTGTATTTAACCTATTTAAGGTATGCTGAATCCGGTAAAAGTGGATACCAAATTGAAAAATTTGATCTTCACCATTGAAATGGCCATTTGAAATGACCACTAAAATGGGCGCCAAATTTCTTTATCATAAATGGATGATATATCAAATAAAACTTTTAAGGAAAGGAAAAGCCTGAAATTTGTCACAAAGCATGTTTAGGTAAAAACAAATTAGAAACCAAAACAGAATTAAAAAAACAAAACAATCCAATATGGCCGAATAATCCAAGATGGTGGACATTTATCTATAGGCCAATATAATACTAATATAGAAGCAATATTAAAGATAGTACTGAAAATTTTAAGGCATTTTAAACATAAGAGACCTGTATACACTTCACTCTTCCCTGCCCTATCTGCTTGATATAGGGCTTTCATGTATTTTATCTGGCACTCTATGCAAGCATATAACGTGACTACTCAGATTCCTACTGCGTATGTGTGAGGAGGTTAAACATATACATTAATATACATTAATTAAAAGGCACCTTTCTCTGAGTACTCTTGGGTTTTGATGCTCGTTTTTTTGTTATCGGTCGTCGTCTTCGTTCTTCTGTAATCGGTCCTGGTCTCAGTTCTTTTGTTGTCAGATGTTCTGTTATCGGTTCACGTCTGTGTTTTCGGTCGTCGTCTTTGTTCCTCTGTTATCGGTTCTCGTCTTCGTTCTTCTGTTATCGGTCTTGGTCTGAGTTCTTTTGTTGTCAGATGTTCTGTTATCGGTTCACGTCTGTGTTTTCGTCGTCGTCTTTGTTCTTCTCCGTTCATCTGTCATCGGTTCCCAACTCTATTCTTCTGTAATCAGTCCTGTAATCAGTTTCTTGTTGTCAATTCTTCAAGACTTGTTGTCAATTCTTCTGTTATTGGTCCTCGTCTCTATTTTTCTATTATCAATCCTCTCTCCGTTGTCTTGTTGTCAGTTCTTCTGTTATCGGTCCCTGTCTCTGTTCTCCTGTTATCAGTCCTCGTCTCTTGTTCTTCTGTTATTGGTCGACGTCTCTGTTCGATTGTTGTCAGTTCTTGTGTTCACGGTCCCTGTCTCTCTCTTCTGTTTTCAGTCCTCGTCTCTCTTCTTCTGTTATCGGTCCTCGTCTCTCTTCTTCTGTTATCGGTCCTCGTCTCTCTTCTTCTGTTATCGGTCCTCGTCTCCGTTCGCTTGTTGTCAGTTCTTGTATCCGTTCTTCCTTCTGTTATCGGTCGTCGTCTTCGGTCTTGTACTTTCGGTGCTTGTTTCCTGTTCCGTTAAGGTCTTCTCTTGTATACTATGGTTGCCGTCATTTCTGTGTCGATGTCCTGGTTTTGTCAGTCTTGTAGTCATTTATTCGTTCAGTGGGAGTAGCGGGGATCGAACTCACGACCCCTTTGATTTGTAGGCAGACAGTGTTACCACTGCACCACATAGCGCCCGCTCTGAATAATAACCATTTTTGAAAGTCCTTTATACATTAAATACTATTTCAATGGCTAAGAAAGAGTGTATTACAATTATATTTTAACACCTCTTATCTTATGTAGCCAACCCACGTGACTTTTATATATGGTCAAAGTAAATATTACTCGATTTATTACAAGTAATATTTTTATAGATAACTTTGCTGTTACTTTAAAAGATATCCTGGATTTATTGGAGGGTACCCGGAATTCTAATGTATATCAAATGATGTGATAATCTTCTTGTAGAATTTTCTCAAAACCGTGACTGAATTCCAAAATTTTCGAGAGCTGCGATGGTAAAAGCAAGCACACATAGCAATCTCCCGGTTTCAGACAATTGATGACTCGATGAAAATATGGTTTTGTTATTGTTGTTGTTGTTTTTAACTTTAAATTTTAAATTTCAAATTTAAATAGTCACTTATTTTTAAACAAGATGGTAAACATTTGGTGTTTTCTGTAATTTTTGTTAAGGATGTGATGAAGTATACACTTCTAAGTTTTAAGATGACTTTTATCCATCGCATACCTTAATGCAGTTATAATTGAATCTAAAAAATGAATTATGCAAACATTATTTTCAGCAGAAAACAACAAATACAAACAAAACCACACACAAAAAAACTTAAATGCAGTATACATATGTAATGTTCACAATGTGCTAAAAAACGGCTCTTTATTAATTTCAATATTTCAGCAAGTTACACATTTTATAAATGAATGGGACAGAAACTATTGTTGTAACCATTTAAAAAGTAGGATTTTGTAAAAATTTTGTAAGTTGGCTTATTTTTTACCTAGTTTGCTCAACACTCAATAAACACATTATATATATAAACCTGAGGTAGAAAACAACTTTCATAGATTGAGATAGAGCCATAATGTCGTAGATATTTTGGGTTACAACAGGAGTTTTTGATCCTGATAATGTTTTAAGTAGGATAAACATATTCTTAAAATTTTTGTACTGCCTTAATTCATTTTTTTAATACGTTGCAATTATGTTTATTATTATGTCTTTAGTTAATAGTTTCTAGAGAAAAAGCCTTAACAAAAGGTGGTTATCTTTTATTTTATATATAAATTTTATAATGTGTCACATGTCGCCTTTAAACAGATGTTGTGGTGATTTTTGCGCATACTTAATCCCGCTTTTTGCATGTTGGAACAACAATTATTTTATTTGTTTGTATACACAGCCTAATTGCTAATTTTGTATAGTCTTATTTTATTGACCCTGTAAATTATGAATACATTACAGCACTCATTGAAATATTAGATTCCACTTCCGATTTTGTTAGTAAAGTTTACGAGAATTAATAGAGGATATTTGTTTGTTTGTTTGTGTGTAAGATGAAAGATTTTATTTTTCATCGAGTGGGCCTTTAAAAAACAGTATTCAGCCACGAGTGGAGAATACTATTCTTTAAAGTTCACGAGTTATAGTAAAACTATAAAACTAATGTTAGTGAAAGTCATATCTCTAAAAAATGTAAACGTTATTGTTACTACCGCACTAGCATTGCCCGGTTAAGTGGATTGACTGATGTGTGAGAGGTCTATGGTTCGATTCCTACTGTTTTTCCCCTTTTTTAAGACCCTACTGTTTTTTGTTTGTTTTTTTTTTTTTTTTGGGGGGGGGGCTCGGGGGTTGGGGGTAGGGGTGGCGGTTGCAGTATATATATAAACCATAAATACTTTTAATAAGTGCAAAATAATGAAAACAAAATGAACAACTTTTAAAAAAATCATAGCTACAAATAATTTTAAAAATTACGGAAACACCTGAAGTGACATTTTTTCCACACTTTCTCCCCGGAATTGAAATCGTTTTTACGAGGATAATAATTCCCAATATAGAAATATTATTTTCAGTTTAAATTACGAAATATTTGATTCCTTATTACGAAATATTTATTCGTAGTTACGAAATATTAATTTGTTATTATGAAATATTCATTCTTTTTTGGTAATATTTATTAAAGAAGGATTTGAAACTACGTTTATTTGTTTAAACAATAGTAACAAAACAATAAAAAGTGATTTTTTTCAATCTTAGTTTCTTATACCCCTTAACGCAATTAGTAAAACAGTACTGTATATTTACTGTTTATTGACCATTGGGCTTATTATCGTTATTTGGTGGCTAATTTCATTAAAAATCTGATCATATTGAATAATCATTTGATTTTGACAAGAATAATTAATTGCCATCATATTGTAATCATAGTTTTAATGACCTATTTTAGTATTTTTTAAGCGGCCATTTTGAATTTGACCTTTTTGAAGGTCAAGGTCAATTTCATTATCTTGGTTATCCACCCTCATCGTCCATTCAGTATACCCATATTAGGTTAAAACTCTCAAATATTACTTGTCTATTAAATGGGGCCTCTAGCCATTAATATTTTCTTAAAAAATCCAGTCCTGTCTATAGGAACCTTTGACCTTTTAACCCTGAAAGTGAATGTGGCAGATACAACTCATCAAGGGTACATCTACCATACTAAGTTTTGAAGTAACTATGTCAATGCACTTAAAATGTAATTTTGTTTTTAGTGTTATGTTTTAGTTATACCACAGTGGGGTGTAACAGTTCAAATAAAATAAACGTGCATCTCCTAAATTTTAGTTTTATTAGTAATGAAGTAAGTGAGCAAAGCTTAAACTAAAAATTAACTAAAAGACGTGTATTTTTTTCAAGTTATGGCAACCTTGACCTTTGATCTTAAAAAAAAAACAAGAGAGGTCATAATAATAATCAAACAGTCATTTATGAAGTTTAAAGATGTGTCAATGAAAACTTCAAAGTATTGAGATAATTATATAAAGTTCAAGGTCACTATGACCTTGGTTGGACCTGATGACCTTAAACAGTTTTTCAAATGAATTGGGACAAATGATATTTAATCAGTTAAAGGAAACATACAGGCTGTTGGACAAACAAACATGGGAAACATAATATCACTATATTCTCCACATATGTAGGACACAGACTCAACATATAATACACATAGTGACAAGAAGAAAATCTGTTTTTAACAAGTTTATTACATTATCAAGTCCAGTTAAAGCAAACTTAACAAAATCTATAATCACTTTCAGGTCATGTTCACAATAATGATTAAAGAGAGAAATTAAAATATAAAGAATACAGCGGTTTAGTAACTTGAATTAAAAACAAAAACTGTGGGTAATACACTTTTACCAGAAGGCAAAGAATGAAATTTAACATGTTATTGATGAAAAAACGTAACTGATTTAGTTAATTTGAGTTTTAAAGCAGCATTATATTTCATTCAAGTTATATAATTACACTCTCTTTCCACTTTATTTTTCACATCATACTCTTTACATGCATAACTTAACTTAAACAAATACTATCCATTTCTGAAAAAAAAAACCCAACCTGAATATCATTATTATAATAAGATAATTTTGGTTAATTAAACTAATTTTATTAATCTACTTAGCATCACAGGTGCCAAACGTCTTAACACCCACTCCCCATACCCTACCTCTATACCAGTATATATACACAAAACAACTTATGTTTATAACAGATATAAGAATGTATGACAGGGATATTAGATGTCAAGCACCTGCGCTTAGAATTATATAGATAAATATGTGATCATAAAAAGTAACAATGTTACATTCAAAAAATAATAATCTCTTGTATTTGGCTCTTGTGTATTTTAATATAGCACTTATTGCTTCCTTATTACCTTGTCTACCTTACAAAGGCTTTTTTTGTTTTTGGTTGTGTTTTACATCACAGCAACACAATTGAGGTCATACCGTGACTTTACAGCCTTACTGGTGGAGGAAGACCTCAGGGGCCCCTCCATGCAAAGTATGAAGCACTGAGATTTCTTAAGCTAGATGGATGGCCAAAGTTCCTGGCTGGGTGGAACGGAGGAAGTTGTTTGAAGCCACTCTGCCACTGATGCGCCATTGGAATTTAATACTAGTTACAGTTTCAAGGAATTCATATAAGAAGTTTTATAATTACATTTTATGCTGACCCTTAAGCTGCTGAATTTGTGCAGTCGACTTGCCTTGCAGTGAATAAACATTTCAAGATTTTTTCTCTCTTTTTCTAAATAAAATACAAAAATTTAGTAGCTGTCAGCTTAGGGTAAGCTTAAAAAAAAACACTTAATTTTTGGCTGGCCTGGATCTATACAGGAAGCATAGATGAAGAACCTTTCACTGCTTGTATTTGAAATGGTGACTTGTGAACTTGTCACAAAAAACATCAGTCTATTTCTACCTAACAACTAAACCAACATCTTGTATTCTTTCAAACAGGTACTTTCTATAATTTTATCAAAATAAAGGTCATTTGAAATACTGTTCACATTCTCTTATATATCTTATGTCTTATATATCATTGTCTTATATATCTATTGCACAGTGTCTAAAAATTAAGTTAGGGTTCTTTAACTTTTTCTGTCAAAATGGCTGACTTGCTCATTAATTTCTATTATTATAATATGCATACAGGTTTGTATTTAACATTATCTTTGACCTCAAAAATTACTTCTAAAATTCAGCCTTCAACAAAGAGATAAAACTGGTCTTACATTAGTTATCTGGAAATATCTTAACAAATGGAACATTACGGGCAAAGTTCAACCCTTTTATATTTGTGTAATTGACTTGCCCTGTATTGAATTTGGAACAGTCCATTTGAATTTTAAGGAATTTCAATAACAAAACAGAAAAGGCCCTATTTAACAAAAGCATATTAATTTTAGTTCCAGGAGTTTAAGGTCTTAATTACCCCCCTAGTATACGGACATGTCATAAGAACATATGCTTTATGCTCTACTCATGCTGAGCTGGTTTAAATTATAAATTCAAAGTTTTGTTTGTTTGATTGGGTTTTATGTCACACCGACACAGTATAGATCATATGGCAACCTTCCAGCTTTACTGGTGGAGGCAGACCTTCCGTGCATTATTTCAGACACGAACGGACATCTGAGTAGAACCACCGACATTTTGTTAAATAGCTGGATAGCTTCCTCATATGAAAAAATCCAAAGTCCCTGTCGTGATTCGAACCCAAAGCGGTGAGGGGCAAGTGGTTTGAAGTCATCGACCGTAACCACTCGGCCACGGACGCCCCATAAATTCAAAGTGTCACGTTAGAAAATGAAAGTACCGAATAGCAATCATTAAGACTATACATACAGATTAACTAAATTGTCAATGTTTATAAATAAATTAACTTGTGAATAAATAATTGTTGTTAAAAATTCTTAAAACATTAAATGTTAATCTAGGAGTCTTTGAGTAAATAATGCATGTCCAAATAATGACTAAAATATATACTGAAAGGTTATTTTAATTTAGGCTAAGTCACACAGTCAATTGTTAATGTTACATGGTGACTTTCCAGCTTTACTGGATCAATTACACCTCATGTATCTCTAACTAGGGTCCTTAACACGGACACGAGCCAGCACCTGTGTAAAGAAGTGTTTATTGTAATAGATAAGTATGTATAACAATAAATCCTGTAACCACAGTAACTAAATTTTCTCATTAACATTTGACAAATTACAAAGTCAGCATTTTATATACATGTACAATGCCCATTGTAGACCAATCCACTTTAAGTCCTACCCACACTATGAGGACTTTTCATCTTCACTGGAGGAGAAAGACAGTAAATTCTCCCTTGTTCAATACTTAAGGCATGATTGTGCAACCAAGTAGAACCCTTCACCTTTCATAAATAAGCTGAATAGCTTTGTCATACAAATAATCTAACATCCTTAGCAGGGTTTGAACCCATAATGATGAGTGACAGGTGATAAGAATTCAGCTATCCAACCCACTTGATCAGGAAGAGCCCACACAAGATTTCTTAAATATATCAATTCAACTCATGCAAATATTGCAATGTTTAAATTCATCTATGTAAGGCTAGATTTTGGTAATTGATCAGTCAGCTGTCACATCTTAACACATAAAAAGATGCTACTTATTTAAACAAATACATCTTAGAACTAACAAATAACACAACAGAAATGATTTTCATTCCAGATTTTATGAAAAAAATAAATAATGTACCATAAAATAGGATAACCAATAAAAAGAATTTGCTCTCTATCTATAGTAACACATAACTACGTAACATCTCTAAATAAAAACAAATGGGTTCATTAAATCCTTTCTTTTTTCCACTTTTCACTCAGCAGAGCATTTTTTGACTAAGTTTTCCATTAAAAACTTTTATATGCATAGTTGAATTCAGTGTGACTTTTCAATTTAATAAATATAAATTTGCCAATGCATGTAATATTATTTGTAATACAATGCAGCAAAAGTCAAATTGGAATTAAGAATAACATGTATTATTTTGAGTACATAGCTAAAACATCAAAATTCCTTGCCATCACAGAATTTATTCCTCTCTGCATTTGCTAAACCATTAAAAATAAAAATGCTTTTAAAAATCGCACAGGGCTGCTTTACCTCTTGCTATTCTTAATTATAACAGTCAATTTTACAATTTACGGAGTGCACTTGACTCTCGACTTTGCATAATTACCACTGGAACATACATAAATTAGAACAAAAATTAAATCAGAAAAGTCAAACTGCATAGAACCTTAGCACTGTCTGTAGCACTTTCTATGCAAGGCCCGTCTATAAATATTAAAAACATTTCTAACATAGAAAATCTAAAACTTGGAGATAATTTTCCTCATAACAACATTGTTGATGGGTTTTCGAGATATTTACGGAACTCAGCTAGCCACTTGGCACCTACAGCGCCATCTACCACCCGATGGTCACAACTCAATGTCACTGACATCACTGTCGCTTCCGTGAACCTTAAAATAAAACATACACAAAATTACAAATTCTTCAAAATACTCTTTTTAGTTTGAAAGGTGTGAAAACTTGTAAAATATTTGAACTACCTTCAAATCCACTTCCTGGAAAAAGTATTTAACCCTTACAAAGCTTGTTTTGTAAAATGGATTGGCCCTGCTATGACTTTGGAACAGTCAAATGTAGTTTTAAGGGATTTAGGTATCAAAATGCTAAAATTTGGTCAGCCAACAGTATAGTCTGGTCAGACTGTATAGAAATGAAGGCTCACAAATCAAATGCACTCAAAGGTCCAGTATGGGACATACTTGATACTACAGTGTTCAATAAAGGAAATACATTGAAATGTCACATGGTTTACCTCAAAAGCAGAGACTGGATGTAAATTATGGGTATAGAATATTCGTGCACATTTCTTCAAAAAGATGCCCTCACTTTGTTTGTAAATGGGCATCACTTTGTATGTTAACAATCCTCACTTTCTAAATATTTTAACTTACCCTGAGCTACTGTCCTCGTCCACCACTAATCTCTTTTCAGCCCCACCTACTGCCAGGATACACGCCTGTGGTGGATTGATTACTGCTGAGAATGACTTTATACCAAACATACCCAGGTTAGAGATTGTAAATGTACCACCCTGCAACAATCAAATAATGTCATATTACAGTGATAAGAAAACAAAAAGTAAAAACCAAAATTTCATTATTAACCTTCACTATGAATTTATATATTATAACTACTGTTATTTTGGTTGGTTTTCAAGCACTCCAACAATGTACAGTTTATATGGTGATTTTCCAACTTTAGTAGTGAAAGAAGACCTCGAGTGCCCCCTTGTGCTTTATTTCAGACATAAGGGGGACACCCAAGAAGAACAAACATGTTGATTTGCCAGCTTGAAGGATAGTTTCCTAACAAGGAAGTATCTAAAGCTGCCCTGTACAATAGAAACATATTTTACCTATAACAACTCAAATTCACGTGCAACAGGTTATTTATAACTTTTTATTATTATTATATAAGCTATGTAAACCAAAAAACAACTGCAACACATTATTAACAATTTGACAAGCCGCAACTACAGCGCAGAATACATTTAATTCACTTAGCGAACAATTTTTATTCGCTTACCCGAACAAAGTTCCTCAGGACAATAAGAGCTAAATTCATGGAGAACTTACTTGGAATTCATGTGGTTGTAATTTGCCATCTCTGGCTTTAGCTGCCAACATTCCTACATCTTCACCAATCTGTGCGAGACCCTATAACATATAACATTTCACATGATTATATCCGAGGACAAATACTGTATGTATATACAGTAAAAATTGCCTCAGTTCCCAAAATAAGGGAAAAGGACATGACAATTTCCATTTCTACAAGTATAGTTTCCCCCCAGGACAGAGAGCCTTGGTTACCCACTTGGCAATGTGTCTCTTTTTGCCAAACGTAGCTACACTTGACTTTATATTTTTTTCCTAATCAAAAACATTAAGAGGAAGAATATTGAAGAATTATTTGAAATAGTCAAGCTAACAATGATTGAAGATATCCGTTTAGTTTGTTTCCAAGTGTGATTATTGTGTTTTTATTTAACAACAATTTAAATAAAAGCATATAAGCCCCCTTAAATCCTCAAAAAACATAGGGGAAAACCAGATCTGTTTGCCACAGCTACTTTTATATAAACTTTTTTATATCGAAGTATGGGTTAAATAACATTATATATATAAACCTGAGGTAGAAAACAACTTTCATAGATTGAGATAGAGCCATAATGTCGTAGATATTTGGGTTACAACAGGAGTTTTTGATCCTGATAATGTTTTAAGTAGGATAAACATATTCTTAAAATTTTGTACTGCCTTAATTCATTTTTTTAATACGTGCAATTATGTTATTATTATGTCTTTAGTTAATAGTTTCTAGAGAAAAGCCTTAACAAAGGTGGTATCTTTTATTTTATATATAAATTTTATAATGTGTCACATGTCGCCTTTAAACAGATGTTGTGGTGATTTTGCGCATACTTAATCCCGCTTTTGCATGTTGGAACAACAATATTTTATTTGTTTGTATACACAGCCTAATTGCTAATTTTGTATAGTCTTATTTTATTGACCTGTAAATTATGAATACATTACAGCACTCATTGAAATATTAGATTCCACTTCGATTTTGTTAGTAAAGTTTACGAGAATTAATAGAGGATATTTGTTTGTTTGTTTGTGTGTAAGATGAAATTTTATTTCATCGAGTGGGCTTTAAAAACAGTATTCAGCCACGAGTGAGAATACTATTCTTAAAGTTCACGAGTATAGTAAACTATAAAACTAATGTTAGTGAAAGTCATATCCTCTAAAAATGTAAACGTTATTGTTACTACCGCACTAGCATTGCCGGTTAAGTGATTGACTGATGTGTGAGAGGTCTATGGTTCGATTCCTACTGTTTCCCTTTTTTAAGACCTACTGTTTTGTTGTTGTTTTTTTTTTGGGGGGGCGTCGGGGGTTGGGGGTAGGAGTGGGGTGGTTTGCATTATATATATAAACCATAAATACTTTAATAAGTGCAAAATAAATGAAAACAAAATGAACAACTTAAAAAAATCATAGCTACAAATAATGTTAAAAATTACGGAACACCTGAAGTGACATTTTTTCCACACTTTCTCCCGGAATTGAAATCGTTTTTACGAGATAATAATTCCCAATTAGAAATATTATTTCGTTTAAATTACGAAATATTGATTCCTTATTACGAAATATTATTTCGAAGTTACGAAATATTAATTTGTTATTATGAAATATTCATTCTTTGGTAATATTTATAAAGAAGGATTTGAAACTACGTTTATTGTTTAAACAATAGTAAACAAAACATAAAAAGTGATTTTTTTCAATCTTAGTCTTATACCTTAACGCACTAGTAAAACAGTACTGTATATTACTGTTTATTGAGCCATTGGGCTTATTATCGTTATATTTGGTGGCTAATTTCATTAAAATCTGATCATATTGAATAATCATTTGATTTTGACAAGAATAATTAATTGCATCATATTGTATCATAGTTTTAATGACCTATTTTAGTATTTTTAAGCGGCCATTTTGAATTGACCTTTTGAAGGTCAAGGTCAATTTCATTATCTTGGTATCCACCCTCATCGTCTTCAGTATACCCATATTAGGTTAAAACTCTCAAGATATTACTTGTACTATAAAATGCCTCTAGCATTAATATTTTCTTAAAATCAGTCCTGTCTATAGGAACCTTTGACCTTTTAACCTGAAAGTGAATGTGGCAGATACAACTCATCAAGGTACATCTACATACTAAGTTTGAAGTAACTATGTCAATGCACTTAAATGTAATTTTGTTAGTGTTATGTTTAGTTATACCACAGTGGGTGTAACAGTTCAAATAAAATAAACGTGCATCTCCTAATTTTATAGTTTTATTAGTAATGAAGTAAGTGAGCAAGCTTAAACTAAAAATTAACTAAAGACGTGTATTTCAAGTTATGGCAACCTTGACCTTTGATCTTAAAAAAAACAAGAGAGGTCATCTTTCCAATATAATCAAACAGTCATAACATTATGAAGTTTAAAGGATGTGTCAATGAAAACTTCAAAGTATTGAGATAATTATATAAAGTTCAAGGTCACTATGACCTTGGTTGGACCTGATGACCTTAAACAGTTTTTCAAATGAATTGGGACAAATGATATTTAATCAGTTAAAGGAAACATACAGGCTGTTGGACAAACAAACATGGGAAACATAATATCACTATATTCTCCACATATGTAGGAACACAGACTCAACATATAATACACATAGTGACAAGAAGAAAATCTGTTTTAACAAGTTTATTACATTATCAAGTCCAGTTAAAGCAAACTTAACAAAATCTATAATCACTTTCAAGTCATGTTCACAATAATGATTAAAGAGAGAAATTAAAATATAAAGAATACAGCGGTTTAGTAACTTGAATTAAAAACAAAAACTGTGAGTAATACACTTTTACCAGAAGGCAAAGAATGAAATTTAACATGTTATTGGTGAAAAAACGTAACTGATTTAGTTAATTTGAGTTTTAAAGCAGCATTATATTTCATTCAAGTTATATAATTACACTCTCTTTCCACTTTATTTTTCACATCATACTCTTTACATGCATAACTTAACTTGAACAAATACTATCCATTTCTGAAAAAAAAACCAACCTGAATATCATTATTATAATAAGATAATTTTGGTTAATTAAACTAATTTTATTAATCTACTTAGCATCACAGGTGCCAAACGTCTAACACCCACTCCCCATACCCTACCCCTATACCAGTATATATACACAAAACAACTTATGTTTATTACAGATATAAGAATGTATGACAGGGATATTAGATGTCAAGCACCTGTGCTTAGAATTATATAGATAAATATGTGATCATAAAAAGTAACAATGTTACATTCAAAAAATAATAATCTCTTGTATTTGGCTCTTGTGTATTTTAATATAGCACTTATTGCTTCCTTATTACCTTGTCTACCTTACAAAGGCTTTTTTTGTTTTTGGTTGTGTTTTACATCACAGCAACACAATTGAGGTCATACCGTGACTTTACAGCCTTACTGGTGGAGGAAGACCTCAGGGGCCCCTCCATGCAAAGTATGAAGCACTGAGATTTCTTAAGCTAGATGGATGGCCAAAGTTCCTGGCTGGGTGGAACGGAGGAAGTTGTTTGAAGCCACTCTGCCACTGATGCGCCATTGGAATTTAATACTAGTTACAGTTTCAAGGAATTCATATAAGAAGTTTTATAATTACATTTTATGCTGACCCTTAAGCTGCTGAATTTGTGCAGTCGACTTGCCTTGCAGTGAAAAAATATTTCAAGATTTTTTCTCTCTTTTTCTAAATAAAATACAAAAATTTAGTAGCTGTCAGCTTAGGGTAAGCTTAAAAAAAAACACTTAATTTTTGGCTGGCCTGGATCTATACAGGAAGCATAGATGAAGAACCTTTCACTGCTTGTATTTGAAATGGTGACTTGTGAACTTGTCACAAAAACATCAGTCTATTTCTACCTAACAACTAAATTAAAATCTTATATTCTTTCAAACAAGTACTTTCTATTATTTTATCAAAATAAAGGTCATTTGAAATACTGTTCTCATTCTCTTATATATCTTATGTCTTTTATATCATTGTCTTATATATCTATTGCACAGTGTCTAAAAATTAAGTTAGGGTTCTTTAACTTTTTCTGTCAAAATGGCTGACTTGGACATTAATTTCTTTTATCATAATAGGCATACAGGTTTGTATTTAACATTATCTTTGACCTCAAAAATTATTTCTAAAATTCAGCCTTCAACAAAGGGACAAAACTGGTGCTACATTAGTTATCTGGAAATACCTTAACAAATGGAACATTACGGCCAAAGTTCAACCCTTTTAAATTTGTGTAATTGACTTGTACTATATTGAATTTGGAACAGTCCATTTGAATTTTAAGGAATTTTAATAACAAAACAGAAAAGGCTCTATTTAACAAAATCATATTAATTTTAGTTCCAGGAGTTTAAGGTCTTAATTACCCCCCTAGTATACGGACATAACATATGCTTTATGCTCTACTCATGCTGAGCTGGTTTAAGGTCTTAATTACCCCCCTAGTATACGGACATGTCATAAGAACATATGCTTTATGCTCTACTCATGCTGAGCTTGTTTAAGGTCTTAATTACCCCCCTAGTATACGGACATGTCATAAGAACATATGCTTTATGCTCTACTCATGCTGAGCTGGTTTAAATTATAAATTCAAAGTGTTGTTTGTTTGATTGGGTTTTATGTCGCACCGACACAGTATAGATCATATGGCGACCTTCCAGCTTTACTGGTGGAGGATGACCTTCAGTGCATTATTTCAGACACCTGAGTAGAACCACCGACGTTCCGTAAGCTAGCTGGATAGCTTCCTCATATGAAAAAATCCAAAGTCCCTGTCATGATTCGAACCCACAGCGGTGAGGGGTAAGTGGTTTGAAGTCATCAACCGTAACCACTCGGACACGGACGCCCCATAAATTCAAAGTGTCACGTTAGAAAATGAAAGTACCGAATAGCATTTAATAAGACTATACATACAGATTAACTAAATTGTCATTGTTTATAAATATATTAACTTGTGAATAAATAATTGTTGTGAGTTAAAATTCTTAAAACATAAAATATTAATCAAGGGGTCTTTGAGTTAATAATGAATGTCCAAATAATGACTAAAATATATACTGAAAGGTTATTTTAATTTAGGCTAAGTCACACAGTCAATTGTTAATGTTACATGGTGACTTTCCAGCTTTACTGGATCAGTAACACCTCCTGTATCTCTAACTAAGGGCCTTAACACAGACATGAGCGGGCACCTGTGTACAGAAGTGTTTATTGCCATAGATAATTATGTATAACAACAGATAGTGTAACCATAGTAACTAAATTTTCTCATTAACATTTGACAAATTACAAAGTCAGCATTTTATATACATGTACAATATGGGAAGAAAGTTTTAAAATAATCTACAATTCAAATGTTTAATACATATTTCATACCTATTTATTATTCTCAACACACTTACCAATGCCTCATCACAAAAATTTTACTCAAGCCTACATAATATGTCATGTTGCATAAATTTTGATATTAAAGTTTTACAAAAAATTTCTTTAACAAAAACTACAAAATAACTTGCAATTACTCACTACACCAATCTACCTCTAACTATATCTATTTTTATTAACTGAAAACCCTATTTATTTCTTTTTCTCAAGTAATTTTTCAATTTTGTTTTCACTGTAAACAAATTATGTTGCCTGATTGAGTTTTAAAGTGGATTGGTCCATAATGGAAGGTATGAAATACCATTAATAAATTATGTTGATATTATTTAGTATCATACATAACCACAAACCACGAAAGAATCATTTATGGATGTTGTTGACAAATGTGATATTTATGATCCAATATAACATACAAGTATTTTTTAAAGGTAATATTTCAGTAGAATATCCAAATGATACATTTCTATTGTTTTTATCTACATGTATATTTGAAATATTAACTGAAAATCTGCCCATTGTAGACCAATCCACTTTTAGTCCTACCCACACTATGAGGACTTTTCATCTTTACTGGAGGAGGAAGACCACAAATGCTCCCTTGTTCATTAGCATGAACTCACCTTTCATTAACAAGCTGGATAGCTTTCTAGTATGAATAATCTTAAGTCCTCAGCAGGATTTGAACCCACAGGGCTGAGGGCAGGTGATGAGAATTCAGCTACCCTAACCACTTGATCAGGAAGAGCCCACACAAGATTTCTTAAATATATCAATTCAACTCCTGCAAATATTGCAATGTTTAAATTCATCTATGTAAGGCTAGATTTTGGTAATTAATCAGTCAGCTGTCACATCTTAACACATAAAAAGATGCTACTTATTTAAACAAATACATCTTAGAACTAACAAATAACACAACAGAAATGATTTTCATTCCAGATTTTATGAAAAATAAATAATGTACCATAAAATAGGATAACCAATAAAAAGAATTTGTTCTCTATCTATAGTAACACATAACTACGTAACATCTCTATATAAAAACAAATGGGTTCATTAAATCCTGTCTTTTTTCCACTTTTTCACTCAGCAGAGCATTTTTTGACAAAGTTTTCCATTAAAAACTTTAATATGCATAGTTGAATTCAGTGTGACTTTTCAATTTAATAAATATAAATTTGCAAATGAATGTAGTATTGTTTGTAATAAGTTGCAGCCAAAAAAAAATTTAAGTTAATTAAACATTATTATTTTGAAGATCAGAATTCCTTGCCATCACAGAATTTATAACTCTCTACATTTGCTAAACCATGAAAAATTAAAATGCTTTTTAAAAATCACACAGGGCTGCTTTAACACTGGCTATTCTTAATTCTACAGTCAATTTTACAATTTACGGAGAGCAATTGACTCTCAACTTTGCATTATTACCACTGTAACAATATTATGAACATATATAAATCAGAACAAGAATTAAATCAGAAAAGTCAAACTGCATAGAACCTTAGCACTGTCTGTAGCACTTTCTATGCGAGGCCCGTCTATAAATATTAAAAACATTTCTAACATAGAAAATCTAAAACTTGGAGATAATTTTCCTCATAACAACATTGTTGATGGGTTTTCGAGATATTTACGGAACTCAGCTAGCCACTTGGCACCTACAGCGCCATCTACCACCCGATGGTCACAACTCAATGTCACTGACATCACTGTCGCTTCCGTGAAACTGTAAAATAAAACATACACAAACTTACAAATTCTTCAAAATACTCTTTTTAGTTTGAAAGGTGTGAAAACTTGTAAATTATTTGAACTACCTTCAAATCCACTTCCTGGGAAAAGTATTTAACCCTTACAAAGCTTGTTTTGTAAAATGAATTTGCCCTGCTATGACTTTGGAACAGTCAAAAGTAGTTTTAAGGGATTTAAACAGTCTGATCAGACTGCATAGAAGTGAAGGCTCACAAATCAAATGCACACAACTGTCCAACATGGGACATACTTGATACTACAGTGTCCAATAAATGAAATACATTGAACTGTCACATGGTTTAGCTCAGAAGCAGAGACTGGATGTAAATTATGGGTATAGAATATTCATGCACATTTCTTCAAAAAGAAATGGAAGATGCCCTCACTTTGTTTATAAATGGGCATCACTTTGCATGTTAACAATCCTCACTTTCTAAATATTTTAACTTACCCTGAGCTACTGTCCTCGTCCACCACTAATCTCTTTTCAGCCCCACCTACTGCCAGAATACACGCCTGTGGTGGATTGATAACTGCTGAGAATGACTTTATACCAAACATACCCAGGTTAGAGATTGTAAATGTACCACCCTGCAACAATCAAATAATGTCATATTACAGTGATAAGAAAACAAAAAGTAAATCAAAATTTCATTATTAACCTTCACTTTAAATTTCTTACTACTGTTATTTTGGTTGGGTTTCAGTTGCTCCAACAATGTACAGTTTATATGGTGATTTTCCAACTTTAGTAGTGAAAGAAGACCTCGGGTGCCCCCTTGTGCTTTATTCAGGACATAAGGGGGACACCCAAGAAGAACAAACATGTATTTTTACCAGCTTGAAGGATAGTTTCCTAACAAGAAAGTGTCTAAAGCAGCCCAAGTATAATGGAAACATATTTTACCTATAACAACTCAAATTCACGTGCAACAGGTTATTTATAACTTTTTATTATTATTATATAAGCTATGTAAACCAAAAAACAACAGTAACACATTATTTACAATCTGACAAACCGCAACTCGAACAATGTTCCTCAGGACAAAAAGTGCTAAATTCATGGAGAACTTACTTGGAATTCATGTGGTTGTAATTTGCCATCTCTGGCTTTAGCTGCCAACATTCCTACATCATCACCAATCTGTGCAAGACCCTGTAACATATAACATTACTACTGAATGTATATGCAGTAAAAATTGCCTCAGTTCCCAAAATAAGGGAAAAGGACTTGACAATTTCCATTTCTTCAAGTATAGTTTCCCCCCAGGACACAGAGCCTTGGTTACCCACTTGGCAATGTGTCTCTTTTTGCCAAACGTAGCTACACTTGACTTTATATTTTTTTCCTAATCAAAAACATTAAGAGGAAGAATATTGAGGAATTATTTGAAATAGTCAAGCTAACAATGATTGAAGATATCTGTTTAGTTTGTTTCCAAGTGTGATTATTGTGTTTTTATTAAACAACAATTTAAATAAAAGCATATAATGCCTACCTTTAGATCGGCTCTAAAAACTATAGGTGTGATAAGCCCAGCATCTGTTGCCACAGCAACATTTATATCAACTGTATTATATCTGAAATATAGGTATAAAATAAAGTAACTAAAATACTGCTGAAAATCTAAGTACATATAAATCTAAATGAATGGAAATCTACACTGTTTAATTCAAATAAACATTCAACAAAATAATAAAAGCATTTTATCACTCTGTCACATAGAAAAATTACATCATAGGGATGAGAAAAATTCCTCTTAGGGATCACAGTTTTATATTATATACAGTACAGATAAAATATACAAGATATCAGGACCATCTTGGAATCACAAAGAGCGTGTCTCCCCGGTGGATTTTCAAAGTCCCGGACATAAAAGATTGATTATCCTCTGTGTTAAATTTGTAACACTACTATTCAGTCTCTTTTTCTATGAACATTTATTAACAAGATTTCAAGGTGTTATTTGTGGAATTTTTGTTTATCAGCTTTAATCTGATGATAATTTTTGTTATTACCACCTTATCTACATGAATAATAACCACAGTAAATAAATAACAGTTGCTTGATCCAGGGCAACACTGACACTTCAGTTTAATGTATTTATGACTTTTTTTATGCCCATTTTAAACATGATTTAATTCTGGAGACGACATGAAGTTGTATTCCAAATTGCATAATATCTTTTTTCGCAATTACTCAACATTTATTCCCAGCCAGAAAAAATTTAAAACTGGATGAGAAACAGTTATATTAAATTTTGGTTATTGTCACATAATGTGCGTGTTGATTTCCTTTACAAACAAAGCCTTTTTAAGTATGTTTGGCTATCAGCTGACACAGACGGGAATCTCCAACTTTAAGGCAACTGTAACAGCCTTTAAGGTTACTCTCAAGCTGGAAATCACAGTCTGTATTTGCAGCCGATGCAAGATTCAAATATTTTAGCTACTATTAGCCACAGCCTTGCCTGATATAGATAAGATACAGGTTTCACTGAATTTACTTACTGCCTAACAAAACTATCCTGCCATGATGAATTAGCCTCAGGTATCTGTTTACACGCTAACGCCGATGCTTTTATGATGAAATCATTCACAGAGATTTTTTTGTTATCTTTAGCTAATAAACTATTTAGTTCTTTTCTTAATCTGAAATAAAATAAATAGAAAACTATTAAAGCCATACTCTCATGTCATCTTATCCTTTACCTGTGAAATGTCTGACATCAGCAGGCCTTCAGATTCATGCTAATTTTCATGAAATTTTTTAAAATGTATTCAAAAGTTAAGTCAAACAGAGTAAACAAAGATTGTAATTTACACATTGCAAATGACACTTTAAATCTATGAAAACATCCAAAAATTTGTCAGAATATGCGAAAATATCCCTTACAGTGTTAGTTACGCAGTAGAGTATGATGATAAATACTGTTAAATCAGTCATTAATTGCATATAACAAGTGACTTATTTCTTGACTAGTAAATAATTTTACTCTTCTTAAACTCTTAGTACATTTTTCACAAGAATGATTTTCTTGAAATATTTTGGATCATCTGCAGATTTACATAGAATTGTCCAGCTTTAAGTAATGGAACTGTCCATTATCAATTCTGGGGATATCAAGATGAAAATTTGAAGTTGACCAGTCAACAGGCTGAAGACATGGCTTTATACTCTAGACAAAGACAACTCACTTCAGGGCAAGACTTGACTCTTTCTGCTTTAATTATATAATGTACAATTTGCCTCGGATTGTTTCTTTTGAATCTTACAGTTATAGAAAACACTACAGAAGATGGATGTTTATTCTATATACATTTTTGTGGAAGAAAATGAAGAGTTAAGATAAAAAGATTTATTTTTCCACACTAAAACTATACTAAAAGCCAATAAACATAAAAAATTAGTTGAGGGATTTTTTTTTTGGCGTATTTTATAGCCGTTATTGGGTCATATTCCAAATTGAAAATAGTATATTATTTTCCCAATCCACAGGAAAAAATTCCCAATTGGAAGTTACAAAATAAAAGTATTGAAATTTTTTTTGTAAAATCTTTGAAAATAAGGGCTTAATCACTGTTATGGTGCTTGAATTTTTGAAGATGCCATCCTAGACAGTAATTGTTGGCACTAATTTAATCACTGCAATATTTCTGTCATGCATTTTTTCCCCAATTTTTAACAAAACACTGCTGAAAATCCCAATTCCATGGGTATAGGTCATTTTCCCAAAATCTTGAGAAAAAAAACAACCCTGTAGTTAGTCAGATATCCTAGGATAATATAAATGCAAGAGAACTTACCCTAATGTTTTATCAAGTGTGACATCTATTGTAAGGTAATAGTGGGGTATAGTCTGTTTGGACTCCGTTAACCTCTTAGCTATTGTCTGAAATCAATAAAATATAATCATGAACACTTAACACATGTATTAACTTCAGAATTTCATTACTTATTATCATCACCGGAAACCCATTATGTTGAATTACACAGCAAGTGTGGACGTCAATGTAATTTTGAAAATTTTAGAATTTTGCATGGAATACACAGATCTTTCATTCTAAAAGTGACCACTAGTTCTTCAGTGAGCACAGACACCATGCTGGTTTTAACTTTAAGTCTCATCCAATATATCTACACTAAAATCAGTTCACTCTCTTAATTTCATATTGTCACAGTGTTTCATGTCCAGTAAATAATACCACATTTACACTCCTATAAACGTTTTCCAGGTGGAGAGAACAGATTCTACCTAACTGACCATTTAGCATAGTAAGATTTAACACTCTCAAAAAGATATCAAAACACTGAGATTGTTTTTCTTCGATATTTAATTCCCTCAGTAAAACAATTATACTTTAAACTCTTACTATGCTACAGGGTTAAAACAGAAATCGTTGTACTAAATTCATGCACTTTCTTTATAGGCTTTTTAAGGCCAATTTTGCAGGAGTGGGATTATTACAAAGTTTTCTATGTAAAAGCACATGGTACACTTAAAACACATTACCACAACAACCAGCATTATCCTTACAGGTGTCCCCGCCCCTTCATTGGTTTTCAGGGCATTTTGACTCTCCCCTATACCATCTATTCTATTATCTTCACAAGAAACATGTTCTACCTCAAACCATAAATCTTACCTTTCTCATGCCAGATACTGGAATATCTACAAATGCACCTGGAGCGGAAGGTGCACCAACAGCTGGTGCCTGTACCACAGCTGTCGGTGAAAAGTTCATGACATCTTCAGCCCGAATCTGCCCATCAGGACCCGTACCTTGCACAAGCTGGAATATTCCATCAATATTTTCAACATTATGTTTTCATATTAAGAGATTAATACACAGCAGAGTAGGGCCGGAAGGTGAAAATCGGCCCGCAAAATGAATAATGGCCCCGAGGGCTTCAGCCGACTCCTTTTTCAGCCGATTTTCAGACGATTATCACCTTCCGGCCCTACTCTGACGTGTATTAATGTCTTTAATACACTTGGTAGATCTAATAGTAGCATTTAAAAAAAAAATAAAAAAAAAACAACAACAACAACAACAAATACTTTGAAGTTCTTTCGTTGAAATTCTTGTCTACACTTCTACTGTTTTGTACAGAGATGTTTACTGTTTGTGTGTTCAAAGCAGTAGAATCTTGAACCAAGTTTTATTTTCATTTTTTTTTCGAAATGAATTTGTTGTATTATTTCTTCAAATTTCAATAGTAACAAAAATGTGTTTGTACTAAATATGCTTAAGCTCTCACAATAAAAATAAAGCGATTCGTGCTGACAAACTACTTTCACTTTTACAGTTAATGGTTTGATGACGTAAAATATGACGTCATTGTTTCAGTTTGTGCACATGCACATGTTCTGCGGGCTGATAACTAGTTCTCGGCCAGGGCCGCAAACTCATAATAGGTCACGTGACACTCATAATCAGTTGAAATCATAGGCAATTTTGTTACTATATATAGTAACAAGTGTATTAATATATATTATATCATTTCATATCATTTTATAGGAACTTCATTCACAATGATATCAACTTTAAATCTGAAATACTCAGTGAATAAACAATTGCTTCAACGTTATTGTTTCATGTTGTTAGCTTCTTCAGGAATTGGTTTTAAATCAAAACAAGATTGATTATTAGTTATATAAGAACTGTTACTGGAGGGCCTCACATGTAACCCATTGCACTTTTTCAGTCCTAGAAGATGGGAACATGTGAAGAACAAAAATCTAAATGCAAGCTAGACAAGTAGCTTCCATAACAGAAATAATCAAGGTCATTAGCAGGTTTAAAATCTACATTAATGTAAGGAATAAGATAGAAAGTCAGTGACATGAAACTCATGCACATACTACTACAAAAGGGCCCTCTCTTTAAAAAAAAATATTTTTTATACTTTTTGTGCAATTTGTGTGTTAATTTTAATAACAAACCACAATTGAAATAAACTTTTATCCTAAAATCAAATAAATTCTATCATACATGAATTTTTTCACTTTTCACTTAAACGACTCCTTTTTCAGCGCAGAGTCCTTGCGTAAAAGGGTGGAAAAATATGTTCCTCTTTATCGTTTGGGGGAGGGGGGTGGAAAATGGGCTGATGGTGCTGGGTTGGGGGGGTGGGTCTGGGGCGGGGCAGTACTGGAGTGGAGGGGGGGAGGGGGGGGGGAGCTGCTCGCCCTTGGCCTCAACTAGAGAAACATCAGCAGATTTTTACATAGTCTTTAAATGCAGCAATTTCCCCTTCATCAGCTACTATTATACACAGCAACTAGAAATATAATCATACATTTCAAATTACATCACTTACGACAAATTGCCAAGGTTTTTAAAAAAATTAAACACAAAGCAAGAGAGATATTAAGGATTTTCAGGGTTGTCATTAAGAGCATTTAATGCAATTTAGGCCATCTTAAAACTTAGGAAACACAACGTGTTGAATGTTTTAAAACCTACAGTGACCTCTTCAAATTCAAAACAAACTGTAAAAAAAAAATTCATTGACAATCCTGGGTTTTAACTTTAATGCTTTGCCATTAAATGAATAATGGATTTTAAATGGTTCAAAATGTCTCTGATTTTAGAGGTCTGAATCATGATATCAGGGATTTTTTCGGGCTTATTTTATAGCTGATATTCGGTCATATTCCCAATTGAAAATAGTATATTATTTTCCCAATCCACAATAAACAAGAGGGCCATGATGGCCTTGAGGTCGCTCACCTGTATATAGGCTCCCCCAACCTACACCCCCCCCCAAATGTTGCAGGGGCCAATTTAACCCAAGGGCTTCTATTTGCACAAACTTGGTAGACACCCATAAGAAGATGTTTCATGCTAAACATCTAAGCTCTAGCTCATTGGGCTTTTTAAAAGAAAGATTTTTTTTAAAGTTTTTACTATACACATATAGTTAAAAACAATGACCTCCCTGGGGG